>NW_010325756.1:19484-72162 GCF_000700745.2 Antrostomus carolinensis | reverse complement strand
AAACTTGAATATGATGGTTCATTGTTTATTCCTGTTATTTAAAATGTTTCATTCAACAATCAAAAGTAGGAACTATATCTCAAAGTTAGTATCGGCATTTTCCTTCTCTGAAGAGATGAAATTGAAGGACTAGTGAGATGAATTGTTCGACTAATGAGAATTTCTGCATGTGCAATTACTGTGATTCAAAAGTGTGTTTAAAAAGTTAAGACAAGAAAATGGAAAATGAATTCTAGTTTGGCTGCTGGGTAGCTCCTATGAATTTTTCCTTCTCTCTGTTATTTTAATTTCTGTGACTCTTACAGACATTGTCTTCATTTTCTCACAGTCTTAATTCAAACTAGAAAATTCCCAGCTAATGTTCTCTTCCTACTGGAGATCACTATTACGATGTTCATAATAACAAATCCATTTGGGGAGGCAGGGGAAGGTCTCTGAAAGGCAGTGGGTGATCTAGTGGATGATAAAATAAAATCCTGAATTTATTTTACTACAACTGAAAGTAAAGAAAAATCTTTCCTTCCTTTTCCTAGCTCTTTACACAGTCTTATCTTTCAAGGTCACAGCATTCTCTGACAGCTTCTTGAAACACATTCAGAGGTATACCATATAGGTTTATTTTCACTATCTTTAAAACTCTTAACTCATTTACAGAAAACTTAAACAGCAAGAATGAGTAAATGATTGATGGGTGTTACAATATCCATAGGCTTTTCATAAATCTCATATGACACCCTATTTTATCGCATATAGGATTTCTCTTTGGTAAAAGCACAATCAGCACTATATTCAGTTAAAGTCCTCATGCAAGCAGAATAATCATGGAGGTCATTGGGAGTTCCTCTTGTCAGGAATTAAAGGGAGAACTTTAGGATTTGGGCTGCCAGCAGAAGTTTTTTTTGCATGTATCCATCCTCACTTGAAACTGAATCTTCCTAACATGTGCTGTTACAGAAAAAAAAGTGGGGAAAATGGACAACCTGTTTAGAGATATGACTTATTTAGAGATATTTTTACTTCATTTATTCTGAAGTCTGAATTTCAATCCAGAGAGAGGAGCATTGAGAGCATAAAGCCATGACAAATCCAAAACATGCTACTGTGAGTGCCTCAGCAGGACTAAGTTTTATGGGAGATATAAGACATATACAATACATTTCTGTTATGAACATAATTTAAAATTTTATCCCTAAAACCATGCAACAGGGTACCATAAAGAGCGACCACCTATCTTTCAAGAAACCAGACAGATTTTTTTAAGCAAAAAAGCCAAAGTCACAAACAATTCTGCTTAGTGTCAGCTGTAATTCTGTCCCAATTTAATTTAAAAGCTTGCAGTATGCAAAGCAGTTTTTATTAAAAAGCTTTCATACATTCACTTCCTTAGACAAACCATTTTACTAATTAACATAACATATTTTTCAGCCAAAACAGACCTCTGTGGTCACTTAAGTGAGAGTTGACTTCAAACCCACTTCCAAACTTGCCTGATTCAGGATGAATGCTGGGTTTCTAAAATATTACTTCAGCAGAAAATCTATTCTCCAGTGAGCAAGCTAGAGAAATACCATAAAGGCCTTTGCATGCCTCATATCTTGTGGGAATTACTCTGCCTTTTGATGCTCTCTGAAAGATTAAATGCTCTGTCCAGACTGGAGCCATTCCAGCTGGGAGACCCTTCACAGAGGAGCACTCTTCAGCCCTTTGGTAAGGTGAATTACCTGGATAAGAGCAGTCTCTGTCAATTCCTATCTCGACACCAAAGTTTGGTCTCTCAGCCCTGAAGCACACATTAAAACCTCATGGGAGTTTGAGGGGCAGCTGCCTCCATCCCTGCCTGCAGCTGATTATTTAGTCACCAGGCTGCAGGGGGCATTTATGGCTAAGTGCTGTCTAGGCTGCTCACTTCCAGCTGGGAGCATCCAGTTCAGCAGCCAAAACAGAGCAGTTTTCCTACGGCCCTGCTCACAATGAGCTGCCTTCCCCCTGTGCTATGGGAAGCCTTCACTCACTGGCCCCAAAAAGCACAAAGAATTTTGTTTAGAAAACCATTTGCCATGAATTGGAACAAGACGTTTTCTTTCTCTCCAAAATCCCCCAAAGATTAATTTAATTTTTATTTTAGTTTAGTTTAGTTTATTATATTTTTAAACATACTTATTTCTTATCTGTTATTGAATTGTCTGCATAAAATCAGATATCTCTGCTATACTAAGCACTCCTCTAGGCAGGAGGATGCATTAATGTCGGCATTGAGCCGACAATGTGCACTTGCAGCCCAGAAGGCCAATAACTGTATCCTGGGCTGCATCAAGAGAAGCGTGGCCAGCAGGTCGAGGGAGGTGATTCTCCCCCTCTACTCAGCTCTTGTAAGGCCCCACCTGGAGTACTGCATCCAGTTCTGGAGCCCCCAGCACAAGAGGGACATGGATCTGTTAGAACAGGTCCAGAAGAGGGCCACGAGGATGATCCGAGGGCTGGAACACCTCTCCTATGAAGACAGGCTGAAAGAGCTGGGGCTGTTCAGCCTGGAGAAGAGAAGGCTTAGGGGAGATCTTATAGCGGCCTTCCAATACCTGAAGGGGGCCTATAAGAAAGCTGGGGAGGGACTTTTCGTTAGGGCAGTTAATGACAGAACTAGGGGGAATGGCTTTAAACTGAAAGAGGGTAGGTTTAGATTAGATATTAGGAAGAAGTTCTTTAGTGTGAGGGTGGTGAGACACTGGAACAGGTTGCCCAAAGAGGTTGTAGATGCCCCCTCCCTGGAAGTGTTTAAGACCAGGTTGGATGAGGCTTTGAGTAACCTGATCTAGTGTAAGGTGTCCCTGCTCATGGCAGGGGGGTTGGAACTGGATGATCTTTAAGGTCCCTTCCAACCCAAACCATTCTATGATTCTATGATTCTATGATTAAGGCGATCAAGATGCCAGGCCAAGTGAAAAGCTGCAAATCCACCTTTACTTGATCTCACTGCCCACCTAATGAAAATGTACAGCTGCAGCAAATATTCCAGCCCAAAGGATGGTATAGAGCACTAGGGGAAGAGAGGATGTAATGCTCCGCAGTTTGTGGCAACTCAACCCCATCTTCATGTGCTGTGAGAGAATTCCGTACAGCATTTGCATCTTCCAGTTCCTGGGCTTTGTGCTTCATTCACCAAGAACATAATTTCTTGCTGCCTTTATGAAAATCAAATTGATTTCTGCCAGTGAAAATACAGTTTACATTACTGATGAATTGAGGAGCAAGTGTGCTGCTCTGATCACCTCCCTAAATCTGCCTGGAATCTGGAGTTAAGCAAAGAATCTGCCAGAGGGGCGATTTCTGCCATATTTATATGTATCTTTCGTACATACCTCTTCACTCAAAAAGAGCAGAAAGCATTTACATGGTTGTGCTGGCTATGGGCAAATATGTAAAGAAAACCTATCTTAAATTATGTCAACATTACAACAAAAAGGCAATAACTCTGACTATTCTTATTAAGGCTGACAACCCCACCTCAGCTCCTACAATTGTATTAAAACAAAATTTTAATACCAGGAGGCATAAAGTGAAGACAAGACAACTGGGTTTAACCTTGAAATTTTTCTTTTGTTTACTAGTTTATTATTTGTTTACTAGTTTATTATTATTTATTACAGTAAACCGTGTTTTTCCTCCACAATTAAGTCTGCTGTTAAAAAAAGGTACCGTAGAGGGAGAACAGAGTGAGTGAGTCTGGAAGGGTAGCTGTGAAAGAGCAGCATTAGTGTGTGTTTAATAATGTATGGAGGCTGGAATTGTTCCATCATCAGCCTGTCATTCAAAACGTTTCCAATACAGCCATTGATCTGACATCTGTTTCGTGGTTTAATAAAGTTGTGATTGATGCCTGAGTGGATATAATACAAAAACCTTTAGAAATATGAAAACTGAGCAGTCTGATCACTGCTTTCAGTCCCTGTTGCTCAGCTGCCTTTTATTGTGGTACTTCCACATTTGGCTGTCAGCAGCAATAATCCACCTCTTCAGTGGGAAGAAGATTTGCTCTCTTCTTTCTCCCCTCCTACTCATTCCTGAAGGAAGTTTTCTGTTCTGCACCTTTTTGGTCTGGGTTTCCCTCCCCTCCCTGCTGTTATCATCCATTTCAGCTACCACTTGGATTCCAGTTTCATCCAACAGATTGAGGCAGAAGGGTTAATCCAGCTCTCTCTTTCGGAACTGCCCTAGCATAGGCTTGTTTCATCTTAAACCTTTGAGTCCCACACCAATGGGAGAGTGAGTAGAAGCCAAGTTTTTTTACTAAAACTGCTAGCTCAACTCTGCTGCTTAATTGTTCTTCACACTTGCAGACGGTTCACTCAGCTTTCAGTTCCTAATTTAGAAACATAATGGGCAACTTACAAAATAAGCTTTCCATTGCACTTTTTAAACAAACAAACAAAAAAATTGTTTAATTGTTCCAGATACCTCTGTATTCAAAATGCAGTCAGGTAGAAGAACTGCCTTGACATAATAATTCTGTTGAAACTGTAAACCACCCTAACTCAATTTCCCTGTTTTATAGTATCACCAAAAATCTCTCAGTGGAATAACAGGCTTGTTATGTGGGTACATCAGTCTTATCTTTCACTTTGTTAGTTCTTTTTGTTGCCAGTAGAGCTCGATGTTATCTCCAGAACCCTTAAATGGAACAACAAGCTTGTTATAAGTATTTTATCTTTTATTTCCTTTGGATACTCCATGGTCACCAGTGGTTTAAAATGTCACGTAAAGGCCTCAGCAGAATAACTGCTTTGTTAGATAGGGTTGGGTTTTTTCCTGTTTAATCTGCAATTCTATTTGCACATAGTACAGCTACATGGAGCTGAAACATCATCACATTCCCCTGATGTTCAGAACCTTGTTACAAAAAACACTCTGTTATTCTAGTTGTATGTCACAAGGTCCCCAGAGAGTTACAGGAGCAAAGTTTCTTTGCAGTCTTGCGCCTTTCACGTTATCAGGTGTTAATCTTAAAGCTCTTTTATTTTATTTATTGACTGTTTCAGTTACGGTTTGTATGGAAAATATAGGACTGAACCTATTGCAAATGAAATTAGCACAATTCAGGCTGAAACTAAGACCATCTTGGTCCATTTACTCAGCCAATGTCCAGGGCAAATGGAAGTGATTAACAGCATTGAGCTGTCTGGGGTAGAAGATCCATTTAAGGAGAAATTATTCTGGTTGGAAAGAAGAACGGCAAAAGCTTTTTTTGAGATTTATAAAAAAACAATAACTCTTCCTTCACCCCATTTCCCCAACAGCCTCTTGAAAGGCAGCTCCAGTTTGCCTGATACGTCATTTGAGATAAAAAGGGGTACTCAATGCAACTGAAAAACACCAAATTCCAAGCAGTCAACAAGGAACAAATAACGTTTTGATGAAGCATTTAATCCATTTGTAGAATTCACTGCCACTAAATATTATTAAGACAAATAGGTTAGCAATCTTGAAAAACAAATTCAACATTTCTATAAGGAAACATTTGCAGGTGCAACAGCAGGGTGGAAAAATTCTTAATTTGAACGTATGTAGGCCGAACACCTGGTAGGGTGAACAAGGAAAGATGCGATCTTTTCCATTTTTAGACCATCTTCAAGTCCCACTGACTCTGGTGAGAAATGGGCTGATCAGCCCTTGTGTTGAGGAGGTCTTTCTAATCAGCTGTCTCAGCATGGCTTCCATCCACAGTCTGTTTGACCATAGCTGTGGTTAGATGGTATTTTTGAATGAACAGAGTTTATAAAATCCCAGTTCTGTAGTGTTCCCCCTTCTCTTCTGAACTCAGCTTTACTTTCCTACCATTTGTTGGTAGTGGCTTACTGTGTGCCTTTGTGTGCAAGTGTGCCTGCCTTCAAAGGTGGAGAAGGGCAATGGAAAAGGAGAAGAAACACAGATGGAGGGAATTCCATTTTTATTTCAAGCAGCCCTTCATATAAGCCCAGCGTGTCAGTAGCTTTTATTATGTGTTAAATTTTACCTTCACATGACACTTCCACAAACGAAGAGGCGCTTTTGTTGAGGCGTCCTTGCCTCTCTTTGAGATATCAGCTACTGACTCAAAGTGACATTAGCCCAGATTCCCTTTCAGATAAGGCCTCAAAACTCCCTGATTGTGGTGATAAAAAGTTAAATCAACACAAAGCCACAGTGATGGCTCAGCAAAGCAAAAAGTATCAGCCAAAAGAGACATAACTTAATTTTCATCATCAGACAAATGTCATTCATATAATTAATTTGCAGCTGATTTCACATATATGTAAATTAGAATATTCAGAGGCTTGTTTCTCCAGTATTTTCTTACATATGGCTGCTGCAATTCTATTTTGTGATTTCTAGAAGAGACACTTGGTAACACTTCGAAGGACAATGGGAATGTAGTTCAAAGCCATGTCTTGGCTTTGAAAGCATGTTATTTAGTAATAGCCATGCACTGTGTATAAAATTAACTTTTTTATTTTGCAACAGTGAATAGAAGCTGAATACCGTAAAAGCTTTTGTATCTGACAGGTAGTGAGTGGTCTCCAGCATACCCCCCCCTCAAAGGTTCACCTTTAGTCATGCTCCCAGAAATTTATGTTCATATATCTGCTCAATGTGAACCAAGAATTTGAACTCATTTTTCTAGCTCCTAGTAGATCATTTGCCTAAAACTATGAATACTAAGAGGAAAAAGGGAATAAACCACACATGTTCATGTGAAATTGTGTTGGTGCCACAAATTATAGGGCAGGTTTTGGGGAGATAAGGTTGGTTTAGTTCGATTTGGTTTGGTTTTAGTGATTTGTATAAGATTTAGATGAAAGAGGCTTTCTATTTAACAGTCAGGGAAGCAGAAAATAGAAACAAGTAATAGGTTAAAAAGAGCTGAAAATAATTCTAGGTTTGAAACATCCTACCACACCTACAATTGACAAACTCAATAAAAGGTGGAATACAAAAGTATTCTAAATGTCAGGTCTGTCATCTGTATTTTCTTTATGTGTTTCTCTTTTGTAAATGTGTTTCCAATTTTGTAATCAAGAACGTTAACTCTTTGCCTTATTAGAACAAAACTGGTTTCTACTGTCCTGCCTGTATTTAAAGTAGACTCGGGTGATTCTGACAGAAATGATGAATATGGCTTTCTGGAGAAGTAATTAATTTGAATTACCAGTGGTGCAGACAAACTCTGTGGGACTTCTGTAATCTAAGACAAGTTTGAGGATCTCAGAGAGGTGAGGGGGATTTGCCAAACTGTGATCATGTCGAAGGCAAGAAGTGTCTCCCAGAGGTGGTGTTTCCACAGCTCTTCTCTGACAAGAGATAGGAGACAGTCCTGTGGTCATGTCTCCACATGCTACAAGTGCATGACACCTTACCTGTAGAAGTCCCAAAATTGTCAAAGGGGCTGTATCCTCAACAGAAAAGAACAACTTGATAAATTGTGTGAAAGAACAACTAGTTTCTGCTAAGCACTCTTGCAGATATCAGTTCTGTCTAGGGTGAGATACTTGAATTGTATCAACTTCAATCACAGATGTCATAAACTTCAGCTGAAAGAAAAGGGCATAAAGGTGATTGATAGACAACAGTAGCTTATAACACAATGTAGGTATGTGAAGGGCCTCCATGGGAAGGAGGAAATGGTTTTAATGATGCTAACAATATAAGTGAGGAGCTGAAAGTAAAATAGGGAAAGCATAACTTCAATATCTTGCAGAAATGGCTAGTATGTTAAGAGCTCGAGTGTTTGAAATTAGGCGGGGAAAGGTTGTTGTTTAGGACATCTAAAATTCAATTTGGTCAAACACCTTAAACCCACAGGAGGGACTTTCAGACATTGACACAAACACAGGGCAATGGTCTAACAGTCTTTTTTCATCTCCAACCTCTGTTTTTCATTGCAAAGAAACACTGTTATTTCAGTACAAAACAAGTAATAATAATTTTTATTAACAAGTAATTTAATTTTTATTTTCTATTCCTTTAAGTACTGAGAATTCAGGAAATCATAAAACTTCTAAAAATATTTGCTGAGCATGATGCACCAAGACTCAGAAAAGAGCTGTACATCAAAATAACATTTTATTTTCAATGTCTGAACTTTACACACTCAACATACGTTGCAAATGACCACTGACAGTATTCACTTATTAAAAACCATTTGGGACTAAGAGTTAAGACTGATTTATTTCAACGTGTTGTGTGGATTAGTAGGTATACTGCTCATTTTTGGATTTTTTTCTTCAATGGGGTGGGTACATTTTGTTGCACAAAATGTTTCCACTCTGAGCAGCAATCTTTGAATTACATTCCTAGTGTTTTCTCACAGGGAAAACTTCACTTCCAGGGGCACTGGGACTTCACAGAAACACTAGATTATAGATGCTGCAGTGTTTCTGATGGTGACGCTTTACCACATTATTGAACACACATACAATGGACTTGAAAGTGAAATTAATTTGAAGGACGCTAAGTATTTTTCATATTTTAATCACAGTGACAGAAATAACCTAACTTGTGTGTTGGGCAAAGGCCTGGACTTGCAGATGCTTCGCAAAAATAATATTCCATTGAATTTCGCTGACTTTTCCCATAGCGTATCCCACGGAACTCCAGCGCACAGTGCATTTCGCAGTTAATCCACATGGCTTATCAAATGGTTGGCAAGCTGGTAGCCCAAAGGTTTAAACTTCCTCTAAGACAAATTGCCAGTGCTTTTGAGGTATCTTCCTTCTTTTCATCCAGAAAGAGTAGCCTGTTCAGGGTTCACTTCTTTGTGAAGCAAGGTTAAATGAAGGAGCTAAAGGTGGAGTCTTCATACACTGTGTAAGTCATGAGATCCTGTATATACAGTGATTTCAGCCTGTAAAAGGGTAAGCTTTGTTCAAATGATTTACAATTCCGTAGGGAGCTGCTGATGGCAATAACCTCTGTGCGCTCAGGTGGTATTTTATTATTTGTGAGTTATGCGTGATTCTGTGTCAGTGCTACAGCGCTGTAGAATCCTCTTGCTCCTAAAAGACTCAATTTGGGAGGTGAGTTCTGCTATAACTAATATTTACTATGAAACAGCTCCGTCAGCACATTTCATTAAACTATAACAAGGGGTTTGAGAGCAGCTGCATCGAGTGAATTTGGGAGTTTGCTGAATTGAGTTGTTTTCCTAGCAAGGTAAATGAACTGTTGAACACGGCAGGTTTCTGCTGTGTGGCAGATGAGAGCTGCACCACGTTGGGATGGGTCCAGGGAGCAATTGTATCTCAAGGAGGCACATCCTTTTCCTGTCCCGTGGAGACTGTTGTATCCTTTGGGATTCATTATGGCTTTTGAATGTAATAGGCACACCTGGATGATTCTAATTTTGCTTTTTTAATTTTAGCGGTTGTAATGCCGCAACAGCCAGTTTCTTAAAAGTTTAGTAGCTAAATGTCCAAAATTATTGGACATTTTCCAGCCTCAATTCCCTGTTTTCTTGTGCTGAGTGTTTATCTTGCAGCGGCTTCCCTCAAGTCAGTATAATATTTCTATCATGCAAACTGATTTCACTGATGCAAAAATGTCATCCTTTTTGTGTTCTCTGGCCTGCCAGCTGCTGCCGTACGCAGGGTTTGAAGCATAGACCAGAAATGTTATCATTTCCAAACTGACTTTCTTTTTCCAACCACTAAGGCACTTGACTGTTCCCTTCCTCCCATATTATTTACCTGATTCTGCTCTGCTGCTAGCCCTTCCCACCTAAAACACCTGCACTGGGCTGAAAAATAGGAAATGTTTGTTCTTTTTTCAATGACCTTTTTTGACAGTGCTAATTGGAGTGACAAAAATAAAATAACGAGGTAAAGTGAGTATTTGGCTATGAAGGTATTCCCATAGATGATCTTCCCTAGTCTGTCCGAAGAATCCAAATCAGTGCTCAAAATTTTAGTAGCCAAAGGTAATTTTCTAGCAAAAAATATTTTGCTGCCTTTCTTTTAATGTGTAGGTGCTCCTAACTAGCTATTAGTAGGGCTGATTTCCTGTGAAAATAACAGACTTTTCTCAGAAACTTGAGTTTTCTGGTAATAAATTGTTGCTTCATCAAAGTGACCATATTTTGATTTGTTACTATTTTATATTTATAATTATAATAAATTTCATTATTTATTTATTTATTTATGTTTAGGTTTTCTGCTTTCGTGTAAGAAAAAGGATATCTTTTTTCATTTATACTTTCTAGAAGATTAATCATATTACACAAAATTTATTAGTAATTAGAAAATAATGCAAGTAGCAACAACTTCAAATTTCCTTAACATGTTACGGGATGTAGGGAAATAGTATAAACAAATTCCACTTGGTATATATGCAACACTTGTTGCATAGTTTTCCTTATTATATTTGTACAGTTTGTACCTGTACTACTGAGAGCAGAAGACCACTGACCATCCTAAAATTTCTGTCATTTGTTTAAAATGAATATAACAGAGCTGGAAATTAGAAAATGATTGATGGAAAAATTTAAGTAATTAACCTGCATCAGAAGACAAAAACAAGGAATGACACATTTCAAGGCTTTATACATACAATTTTCCTTTTCATTAATTTTTGTACAAATATCATGAGTGGCATTATATTTTTTTGTGCTTCAAAAGTGAAAAAATACGGGTTAAGCATCATGGCATCATCTTGAGTTTGTTTGTAATATTAGGATTTTTACTTTATTGCTTACACTGTTGGATTCATGCTCCAAGGAATGGTAATGTGTGATTGCAATTACAAGTCTGGCACAGAAGTGTAAAGGATTAGTGTCTCTGGCCTGTAATTATTCCACAGAGATCTTTGCAGGCAGAGTTAGGCCCATTGCAAACTAAGAAATTGCAACACTTACTGTTTTAGTTTGAAGCACTTCTTTTTTAGGCAGCTCAGTTTTTGTAGCTGTGGAGTTTCTGTGGAAATATTTTAATTCCATCTGCACATATTATGCAGATTTCTGCGGAACGTTTCTATTTTTTTCCCCCCCAAAGTACAAATGATAAAGGAGGGAACCTATTTGCTATTCTTCCCAAACCCAGCAGGACTCCAGTGACCCAGTGGGAGAGACATCCTGAGGTAGAAAACAACTGACAAATAAGAACAGCAGCACCTATATTGCATTTTATATTCTCAAAATGTTTTAAAAACATTATTAAATCTTATAGTGCCACTTAAGTAAATAAGCAAATTAATGCAAGACCTTTGATTTCTTTTGAGGAGAATTAACTCCATGCAGTGCAGCTTTCTTATAGTGTGAACAGCAGAGCCTGTTCCAAACTGGTTTATGGTTCAACTGTACCGCTAATGCAAGCAGGGTATTTGGGGCAAAGACCAGACTCTTGATGTGAAGTCCTGCTGTAAGCTGTTCTTGTTGTGGCAGCTGACTTAATTGGCCCCTTCTTCCCGGTAAGAAAAGAGTAGATTTTACCAGTTCTGGTTAGATTTGGCTTTATTCCTTACCTCTTCAGTGTGCCTAGCATTGTAACTTAATTTCTTCTCGCTGAGTAATCTATAATAATCTGTCCTCTATAATAATAATGAAAAAGATTGTAAACTAGAAGTTTGCAGTCCACCCAATGTTCTAAATTCCCATGCCAAAATACATGATGAATGTCAAATACATTTTGGTATTTCTGTTTCCTTGAGTTCACTAGCAATGTGGACAGCTGTGTCTTGGTGGTTGTATTTAATGGTTTTAATCTCACTCTGTTTTCATCTTCACACTCTGTGTAGTCTTTCTCATGGTCCTTCACAACAAGCAAAAAGTTCCAGTCCTGAGGCTAGGATGACAGTTAAGCAGATGCTGTTTCAGTTCACAATTACAATTCCTTCAAGGGTATTAGAGGACATTATGGTTGGACAGGCTGGCAGACCACTCCACCACATGCCCCCCAATTTAAGATTAAATTCATTGTCCCTGGCATCAGTCACTAAGTGACAGGAATTTGCAAATGCCCTTATTCGGCTTCAGGAATAGTCAGTTTTATACTTTCTAAATGCTAACTCTGCTGATTTGTGTTTTAGGAGTGAGGCTTCGAGGTTGAGTATAACACTTATATGTCAGCAGTGATCCTTCTTTGTAAGTTGAATCATGCAAAATCCTATAGTTTTAAAGGTGTTGATATAAATTTACTTGATGGAAAAATGGCCACTTTGTTGTCTCTGTCATATTCTTGGAAAAGAAAAGCTGTCGTGCAGTTAGGACATTCTCCATTGCAAATATTTTCGCAGCGCTTAATCTTTTTTTGAGTGTAAAAGGAGAGCAGAAAGGGAGCGTTTTGCAGATCCGTGAGCACCAATGCAAAATGAAGATGTCTGAGCTTTCCAGTCAGTCCATGTGCCAAAGCCAGAAGTGCATAAAAGAACCAGAAAAGACAACCTGGCCTAGAAATAGATACTCTGCAAGATCCTCCTGAGGAAAACAATCCTCTGACTGGGCTGTGGCATTTAGAAGACACCAGGCTGGTTTTGCCCATCCTGCTTACTTGCCTGTGCAGGCTGAGATGCACTTGTGCAGCATTTGCTCCTTTTCACCTGAGTTGAGCAGAAGGATCAGAAAAGTTCACTGAAAACTCCTGTTAGGGCCTGTGTAGAATTTTTTCTACACAGAAATAAAATATAAAATATTTTATTATACATTACATTATATATATTATTTATTATCTGTTGTATATATTATATCATCACATGTTATATTATATTTACACATGTAAAATACACGTCTTTAAGGAAAGCTAAAGATGACTGAATTTTAGATTAATAGCTTTCTCAGCTGTGATTCTTATTTCTTTCCAACACTGTATGTGGCATCCATGCCTTGTTACCAAGGACATTTAAGAAAATATGTTCTCTCAGCGTTGCCTTCTGATGAAAGGAAAGGTTGAAGATATTTTCCAAATTTGCAGTCCCAGTGTTTCTTGTGACTATTCTGTTAAAGCAGATGGGGGAAAGCGTTACAGCCTTTTTTTCTGTTCCTGGGTTGATCTATCTGAAGCATTCCCAAGTATCTGTAAAGAAGAAATGGTGTTCCATAGAGGAGAGCCAAGATGCCCTAATACAGTTTAGGGAGAGTGCACAAGACTGTCCTGCAGACCTTAGCACTTGTTATAGTTTTGCTGTCATTGACAGTAATATTTCATTAATCTGTCACATGGAATTCCATTTGAGAGGATGTAGTATGTTTTGCTGTCAATTTTAATGCTCAGCAGTGATTTATAATATTCTGTGAAATTAATATATTATTAAAAATATATCTACAGGTCTGATTATTAATGACGCATTTGGAAGATCTGGTCCTCTCTCAGAACACCCATCTCCAGGGTCTATTAATTTCATTTGCCATTTGGAGTATTTTCAAGCTGTAATTGTGCAGCCATTTAAAAAGGAATGAAAACACGTCTCTCAACTTTGTATTTCAACCTGGTATAATTCTATGCAATCAGGACTAAATATGTAGAAATTGCATATGGAAACATCTTAGTCAATACTCCAGAGTATCCTTCTGCAAATTCAGCATTGTATGTCTTAGTACATTTTTTTGTTTGATCATCTTTATGATTAAATAGCTCACTGTTCCACAACATATCCTTTCCTTTGGTTGAAACAGTTCTTAAATGTGCACCACTGCAGACTTTCCTTAAAGCCAGTCATGGCTGAGACTTTTCTCTTTTCCATTTTCCCTTTTCCCAACTTTGCCTTTCCTTATCTTGAATTTGCCTTTGGGCCAAGAGTTACTCATGTTTTTGAGCTGGATGCAGAGATTCAGAACCCCTCACTCCCTCAGTCTGCTCCCACCCCAGAGAAGCACAGCTCAGCCTGGTGGCATGATAATACTTGTGAGGGACACGGTAGTACATTTCCTGGATGAGAGCTGACAGTGCTCTGAGAAATAGAACAGTACCTCCGCCCTTGATCAGCCTTCCCTTTTGAAAGTTTTCATTTTGGTAATTACATCCTTCTCAGTTAGTAGCCATAGTCATTGATCACACTAATATCATTATAACTGATTCCTGTAAGTCACCTTTTAAAGACATTTTCTATGGTTTCTTCCCCCCCTATATCTTCTTCCTCTGCAATCACAGGATAAGACTTTTTCTGTCTACCCTTCATCTGATTGATTAGAAATGCCACATACTTCCTTTACGTATGGCCTGGTAATATACACATCACATTTCTTCCCTTGGGATCTTAATCAGAACAAGTAATGGCCTTTAGCTTTTCTCATTAGCAAAATGGAAAAGCACCATACCCAATCCATTAGAAATACAGCATTGTAATATGAGCTTATAGAAAAATGGCTGCGTGCCAGCGGACTTGGAGTGAGTTTACCTTAAAGGATTTTCAGTTTAAAAAAAAAAAGTAAAAAAAAAAGTCACCCTTTCCGTCTGGCAAGCAAACATTTTGAGCCATAACTTATCATGCCTGTCTGTCAAGCATTTTGCTGTTGCTCCTCAAGTGCTGTTTGGACAGCTCTGTCATATAAAGGGCATTCATAAGGATGGGAGTTTGTATGTGTATTAATGTCTCTCCCAATGTTGATTCCCTTCATGGATTATCCTCCTCATATTCCATCGCCTATCAGAATTAGAGAGAGGGGAGGAAGTTGGGAAGATTTTGTTACATTTTGCTTTGCTTTTAATTGTGCTAACCTGAAAAAATGTAACAGGAACAACCATTATGGCATACTCATCTATCAAGGATTTACCTGAGACTGCTGGTATGCTTTTGTAGCTATATCTAAAACTATTTACAATCAGTACTCTGAGAGTGAGGAAAAGACTGATTAAGAGGGTTTCTTTCCATGCTGAAGTGAATTTTTTTGCACTTGGCCTGGATTTTATTAGCCCTAGAAAATATTAAAATTCATACACCAGTATTTGTGCTTATACTGTCCAGAACTGTAAGTATATATAATTTGAATGTATATGAGCTTACTCTGTCTCCTTTGGAAAGCTAACACTGAAGGAGTACAAAGAACAGCCTTGAAATGCTGCTGTTCCACCAGTACTAAAACATATCTGTTTTACTGGCCCCTTCAAGCATTACTAATGTGATTCTGGGAAAATAAGTACTAAGCACATTCATAAAGCTATATTAAATAATGTCAAATGGGTGCTTGCACTTTTTTTTTTTTAGGTTTCCTAGGTCTTAAGTTGCTCACCTGTACAAAGTGAGATTCAGAACTGAAGCATCAAACTAGCATTCTTGGCTGCTTCACTTATGGTTCATCAGTTGTGCTGATCGCACCTTCCAACTAAATAGAGCATCCCAGTACAAGGTAAAGAAAATAGTACAATGAAATAGTGTGAAAGACCTGCAGTGCTCAAAAATGGGAGACATTCTAAAGGGACCTCTTTAGGACAGTTTAGGGGTGGAATTAGTGATTAGATGGCAAAAGGGGAAGGTTTAAGGAAAGAAGGGATGACTCTTTTTTTGAAGTATTGGGCGTTTTTTTTCCTTCTTTCATTTTCCATTTCATTCTTTTCTTTTTTTTTTTTTAACTTTTTGGTATCTTTTGTCTTCCACTCACTCCTCTCCTTGTCACCTGGATGAAATTATGACAAATTGAGAAAAAGTTCTGTGTAATTTTTACCACAAGTAAGTTTAGGACAAGTAAGTTTACCACAAGTTTAGGAGTTCAACACTGTAAGCAATGCTTTACATGTTAGACAAGCTCATGACATGGTGATATAGTTCAGTCCACTTAGCTGGCACCCTGCTAAAAGGCAGGGTTTCTCCTTTGGTTATGCAGCCCTGGAGCTGATGTGGTCTGATGAGTTCTCAGAGATCCTCCTAGAGCTGATAATCAACATACCTAGGGGCAGACCCCATAATATTCTTACTCGGTCACACTCTTATCAGTAAGGCATTGACATTAATTTTAAGGGGATCTTTCTCCCACAGGAATTTCAAGTCTGTGGAAAGCATGAAGAAGGAAGCCCTCACAAAATTGCTTCCTCTTGCCACCTTCCAGAGCCCTGCCACATAAACAAAGTTAATGATCATGTAAATATATTTAAAGATTTTAACAGATCACTTTGTAAGCTAATGAGAAGCAATATCTTGTACTGCATTATTTTAAAACACGGTACTTTAAATGCATTGAAGTTGCCACCAGCCATTAAATGTTAGTATTCTCTATTATCCCCATCCTTTCCAAATAAGAACATGGCTAATCCTTTTGCCCAAGTTACAGATAGAAGAGTTGGCCGAGCAATATCCATGGTTTCCAGTTTGTGGGAAATTAATCTTACTAAATTTGGTTTCATTCAAAAACTCAAAACAAAACAGAAAGATTGTCCCATGAGCCAGATATTCCAAACAAAACCTAATTTTCAGAAACAGTGGCTCGTGATGTTTCCAGTACAAAATATACTCTGCAAGATCTTGACAGCTGCCAACTCGTTTAAACATCCCTCTCAGTTGCTGTCCTGTCCATGTCCATGTCAGCTTTCAGGCAGCAGCTGCAAAGTGCTCTCAGGATTTTGTGTTCTAGAGCAGCCCCACCATGTCCGATGCTCTGGGCAGCCTTCCAGATCTCCTAATGAGTCAGCTTACGTGTCTGCTTACTGAGAACCAGATTAGTTCTGGGAGCCAAGTCAGAAATCCCCAGGAATGTTGCTTTGGGCAGGCGACTTGGTGGGATTATCCTGGAAGAAAAGCAGGGCACTGGCTTGAAGACTGAACAGGGACTGCCAGTTCTCAGGTGTGCAGGAAGGGGCAAGGATGTCCCAGAGCTTCACCTCAGACCCAGATGGAAGTAGGGCTCTCAGGACTTGCAAACTCCCAACTCAATCACCCCAACTTGTCTTGAGCAGCCTGGAAGCCCCATGTTCATGTTTTGCAGGACATCTGGCAACACACACCTGACAGCAGGATGATTTTCCTTGCCTCCTTAGGCATAAGGGCCCAGCATTTCCCAGAGGCCTAAGCCTGGACTTGCACGTTCACCATCCATCCAGGAAGGCCAGCTTTTAAAACATCCCTAGTGCCACTGTTACCTTCCAGTGTAAGCCTCAACAGGAACCACAGGTGATATCTGCAAGGTATTTTGTGCTCACTGAATTGGCAAGTTCTGCTCCATCTCTAGATGCAGGATTCTTGTGGACAGCTGTTTTCTGTGAAGAAGTTTTGAGATGGTTTCTTTTTTTTTTTAAGCCAGTGATATCCTTTATTAGTTTACCAAATATTTTGGATTCTAGGGATCTTCTGGAGACAAAGGAGTGAGCAATACTATGCTTCAGCTGCTCTTAAGAACATCCAAGGTGTACTTTGGTACTTTGGTGGAGCAATCCTATTATCTTACTGCCGAACATCTGTCAGGTGTGACTGCATTTGCATTTTCATGCAGGAGGTGCTGAAATTCCCACTGTTTCTAGGATAATTAGAAATACTAATGTTGAGGTGACTTTTTGTGTGTTTCTATTGTGCTTTTTTTTTTTTTTTAATTAGGTTGCAATTGTCCTTGCTTTCATCTGCTCATTCTTGGACAGTTGGCCCATGAGCTGTCCACTCTTATGTCTGGTCTGAAAGAGCAAATGGAAGGTGTATATGATTGATGAGCAACTGTTATTTAACAAATCTAAGCAGGTCTCCTGTTGTTTTAACAACTTCATCCATACAGTATGGACATTTGCACACAGTAGTCTGCTTCTCTTTAAAGTCTTCAAATTCATGGGCATTTAATAGCCTCTAGAAGACATGTTTACCTCTAGAAAGCAATTATTTGTTCATATAAATGGATACGTTATTAATAATAGCTTAATGTGCTCATGTGTTGAGAGTTTCACTGATAGGTTTATTTATTTACTTACACTGAAAATATGATCAGTCTTCCTTCATCGTACTAGCAGACATTCATCAGGGATTAATTGAAAGAATTGTATTCAGATAGAAATTCCTAAGAATTTCCAACTGAAGGTGTGCATAGGGAATTTTTATGTCAGAAGAAGCAGTTATAATTCTGCTGCATCATCCCTTTATTCTTCAGGATACATGATCTGAAAGAAGAATATAAATGTGACAGTCTCAGTGGTTACCGACCCTGGCTGAGCAAGACTGATGCAGTATCCTCTTTTGTTATGATATAGTCACTATACCCTGGTTTTACATAGGGTGCTGCAGACAGGACAGTCTGTAATATATCACACACTAACCCATGCTCAAAAACTTGCCCCAGATGTCTAATAACATCCATTCACAGAGCAGGTGCATAGAGAGTATTAGAAAAAAAAATTAAAATACCCCTTTTGTAGAGAAATGGAATAGAACTGAAGACTTAAGAATTGTAAGTACAACAAAACACCAGATCTGTGGTCTTTGTTTTAAGCACAGGAGTAGTCTTGCTCTCTTCCAAATGTATCTGTCATACCCATGACGTTACTAGAATTGTGCAAAAAAGCAGTTTTCACATCTCAAGGCTATTCATACATGCAGTCATATATGGAGAATCAGTCTACATTTCTGTACAGCCTCCATTGGTTCCTGCCCACAGTGGAGGCTTTGTCACAAGAAAGACAAGATTGAAAATATCATGGACCTAGGTACGCTTGACATGAACTACAAGGATCACTGGCACCCTGAGCCATGTATAAACTGATAAATATATTATGAACAACTTGTTACAAAGAAGTCTTCCCATAAGAAGTTTCACTTGCCTTTAATGAAAGATACAATCAAAATGGGAAGTTAATTTTCACATCCTGATGGATTTTCCTCCATTTTTGCCCTTTTCAGACACAGGTGAGATACCTGAAAGTGATTTGAGACTTTCACCAAGTTCCTTTGTAGTGCTAGCCATGAGACTCTAAAAAGTGGTTAAAATGAATGAGCTGGTTTTTTATTTAGCTCTCTGTTTCTGTAGATATTCCTGGAGAGCTGTTTGCATTGACTACGGTTTTTACAAACACAGGATTCTGCATGCTACTGAGAGTGTGGTGCACAGCTGTGTGTGGTGATCTGACTGTTCTCACATTTGTTTACTCTACCTAGTCTTTATACGATTAGTCCTGATAACTCTGCTTTAGTAGCAGGCCTGAATTTCAGAAAGAAAGAAAAGACCTGTTAGCTGTGGGGGGGTTTAGCTCATCTGTACTGTTTCTTCTATACCTTTGTATTACTCTGATTTCCAAAGGTAGGGATTTGTGAAGGATGCTTAGAACTCCTGAAGAGAAAAGGAGATTAGTTTGTAAATATAGTTCTTGAAGTTATTATTCTCTCTACCTTCATTTAACTTGCTCAGAGAATTAGGTAACATCTCATTAGGAAGGTTGAAAGGGAAGTGAAAGCCGGTGTTCCTAAATACGGTTGTATTACTGAGCAGCAGGGAAGGAAAGATTTCTATTCTCTGCCTGAACAATGAGTGCAGTGGCCCAGTGATGGGATTCTGTTGAATGACAGTGCTATTCTTGATAGGGCTGTGGTAATTGTGTGGTAAAATAGCATTATGTTACTATATTTTAGGGCAGGCTGATAATTATTAGCAACAAAATTATAATATATGCAAAAACTCCGTATCTTTTATTCTCACATTCTTTAATTGGGAAAAAGTAAGATTAGCAACAGCCATTGAATAATTAGAGGATTGAGCTGGAAAATGAGAATGCTTCTGGGCAGCAAAAGATATTTGAAGTTTAAAAAACTGTGGCAGCTAGATATTGTATTTCATTGAACTGTCACTGGCACTGATGAACTAGATGGTCCTTTTCTCTTCCTGAGTTTCTATGTCTCCAAGCCAGACTATGGGATAAGAGGACACAGCAAGACAATGTTCTTTTCTACTGGAGAACAGGGCATTTTCAAATGAAAAGGTGGAACCAGGGACAAAAAAGCAGTAGTTTTATTCTATATTTCATTAGTTATAACCACTTCACAATGATCAAAGAGAGGTGCAATTTTTGTTCTTTGCACAGAAAGAAATTTCAAAGTGAGAAGGCAGGTTTCCTTCGAGGATGGGGGGAAGAGGAGGGAGAAGATGATAAAAATAAATCCAGCCAACAGTCTCATTTCCTTCAGTTTTCCAGCAATGCAAATGTTTTCTCATAATTCTGTTAGTGATGCAGTGTCTAGACTTCTCAGATGGTTTTAAAAAAAAACAACAAAAAAACAACACAAACCCTGGTATTAATTCTGAGAATCCTAAAAAGCTAAGTCATTATCACTGTGCTATAGTTCTTGCAGTGATATAAAACCACAAATAGTTACTGAAGAATAGACTGAATAGACTCTGGAATCCTTGCTCATTTAAGACACATGGGTTAGCATTTACTCACATAAGACGTCCCATTTAATCTTCCTTCAGCAGGCCACTGTAGTGGAAATGCTTACCATCGTGTGCTGGTACAAGGCTCTGCAACTTGGCTCTCATCTTGACTGAAAAGGCTCTGTGCCTTCTCAGGAGCATGGAGGTTGATGAAATGAGGAAAGCGATCTTTGCTTCTTGCAACAGATATGCATTTATATAAAAACAAAGTGAAACACCATAAAGCAGCATTTGCACCTTGATTTTACAAAAGGCTGCTTCTTTAACATTGATTCCTTGCTCATTGCCCCTTCTCTCTATCAAGCCTGCTAATTCTGAGTAAGAGTTATTCAAGATTTCCAAATCTACTGCAAACTTATATGTTAATGTCTCTCATTTTGTAAATTCTTTATGATTTTCTTTATACCAGGAAATTTATTCAACATTGATCAGGTTAGCTCCTTTGTCACTCTAAAATCTCACAGTCCTCACAGTGGTAACGAGAGTTAACGTACCGCCAGTAGCTGCCTTCTAATCACAGCTGTGTTATTTTATAGGCAACTAGGCTTATAAATAGAAATGTACTTTCTTGTGGTTTCTTGTATTTTCTGCTAATGATGACCTGACTCTGCATTAACCTGGGCCCAGGAAAGGCAGGCCAGAGGCTTACTAGAGCAAATGAATAAATAGACATTACCTGTGCCATAGTCTTAATGTAAAAGCTCCTGCAAATTCCTTGCAGATCACTCAGTTCCACCTTTGATGGGTGAATCATAGAATCATCGAACGGTTTGGATTGGAAGGGACCTTAAAGATCATCCAGTTCCAACCCCCCTGCCATCAGCAGGGACACCTTCCACTAGACCAGGTTGCCCAAAGCCTCATCCAACCTGGCCTTGAACACTTCCAGGGAGGGGGCATCCACAGCTTCTCTGGGCAACCTGTTCCAGTGTCTGACCACCCTCACAGTGAAGGAACGTATGAACACTTCAGCGTGCTCCCTCACTCTGCCTGGTGCAGGCAGCTGCCTTCCTCCTGGTTATTTCTTCCCAATGCCTGCCACCTTTATGGGTTTAGTGTTTGCTGCAGGCTTAACAGGAGTCTTGCTGGAGCCACTGTTTGCAGATCTGTAAGAACTGATGTTGCTCTCTGAATTAAACATGATTCTTCTCACAGCTTCTTTTTGTCCCCTCAACCCACCTCCTCATTCATTTGTTACCTCCTTTCATTTAACTCTCTGTAGTCACAGAGGGTAATATCTGAAAGGAGAACAGAGGTTTAAGTGTATATTACTACTCTCATTTTCTAGCTATTATTTTTTTTTCACATTCTCACTCAGTTTCAAAAGGTAAAAACAAAAATCCCATTGGATGAAGTGTGAGTAGATTTGTTAATGTAGAATATAGGCTAAATTGGTGCTCTGGTAAATGCAGACTGAATGAAGCAGTCAAGCATTGTAAAACATGCATTATATTATAATGCTGCACATCCTCAGTGCTGAGAACATAAATTCTATATACTGGATGAAGAAAATAATAGTTTACAAACAAATTAAGAGCACAGTGCCACCACTACTTCTTTCTGTAGTAGAAATTATCAGCTTTTAAAGGATCAGAGTGCCAAAAAAGCTCCCTTATACCCTCCAGATCCATCATCTCTGCCTGTACAGTAACTGTTCATTTTACTGTCAGAAATAAACAGCTTCTACTTTAACACCCACAAAGGCTGTACAGTTGTGGAAGAATGAACAGTGTTTTCTTCTGCCTCACACATACTTTGTTGAATGACCGATCACATTCCAGCTCAAGAATCTTTAATCCTGAAGGAAGCATATGACAAAGAAATAATGGGTTTGGATTTTTCAGATTCTCTCATTTCAGTGCTTACAATACTAATATTTCGTGGAATTAGCTGGCTACTGCTAAGCTGAGCATGTGAGTCATGCTGTCTCTCTGTCACACATACATGTGGATAAAGAGCTTTTAGTGAGTGTGGAGGAAATAAATCTCAGTGATGGTCTTCTGACATAGATGTCGTCTTTGTTTGCCATCTGCCTACTTCCAAGTTTCTTGAGGTTTCCCACAAGCCATATGCAGACTATGTACATCTACAGGACCTGTGGTCCCCATGGAGCTGCAGAGTACCTCAGCTGAGGGATGTCCTTAGAGCAGAATCTTCATCCTGAGTGGTCTGGAGCAGGGTAGATATAAAATGTTTAAGTTTTCTTCTGAATCTCACAGTTCTTTCTGAAGCTCTTTTTCACCTCCCAGCATGGGCAGATTCACTCTGACACATCTAGAGCACACTGTTTTACAGAATAGCTAGGTAAAGTGTCTGGGAGACCCAGGGAGAGACACAGACTCCAGTGGGCTCAGTGTGTGCTGGGTATGGAAGCTACTGAAAAGCAGTGCTCAGGAAGCTTCCTGCTAACAGCCAACTGTGAATATTCATGATAAGAAATTCAACTCTTGCATTATCCAAAGCCATGATAGACGTCTTGACACTGACATTGTGCCTTAGCACTCTGTAATCTTTAACGTGTTTATCCTGTGAAATTAGAGCATTAGGATTATGTAGTTCATAAAGAAAAGAAATGCATGTGAACTTGATTGAGCTAATATCAGTTATAACAAAAATTAATGTCATCCTTTTTCATTATACTGTTAGTAAACAAAGTAAACTAAAGCAGCTTCTCAGTGCTAGGCTCCCCATGGTGAAAAAAGATCCAACAGGGCAGAGAGTCCTGAATTCATGTGGTCTCCACTGGGACTCCCGGTGTATGTGAGCGGACTTTAGATACTCAAGAACAGTTGTGTATCTCAGAACTAAGCCCTAGTTGTCCTTTTTAGTTTTGTCAAGTTTTTTAACAGAAGCCTCAATGGATCCTTAAGTGAGAGTCTAGAGACTTGAGAATCAGTTCCAAGCCCTGATAACATGTTTTATTCTTGACCTGGTTACTCTTTTCTGAAATGATGAGCATATCTTTACATTCATAAACTTAAATACATTAAATATGTTTGGATATTCCACTGAAGGGCACAATGTGTGTGCCTGTAATACAGACCAGTCTGCTGCTGTGTGGTAAAGGGCCAGTTGTTAAGCAGCAGTACTCTGTAGGATTGAGTCTTGGCTAACTTCTACTAGGAGCAAATTCTTTGCCACAAAACCTGTGACTTCATTTATGCCATTGGTGGAACTAATTTAGCCCACATAATTTGTTTTAGTTATAGAGCTTCAAATGATTTAACCAAAAGGTTCAACCACCATTACAGTGAACATTTAAACAAGCAGTATATGTTATATACAGGGAAGGAGTCACATTCCTACAGTTCTTCAGGGAGTCTGGCAAGTAACTAGATGGCTTTGCTCTACAGCACTGTAAATCACCTGCTGTTTCACTGAATTCAGTTAGAATTTATGCAAAAAAAAATTAAACTGGGAGATTATGGGGATATGTGAGTGTCTGGAGAGACCAGGGCAAGCAGGGTTTGACCAGGGCCACCAGTCACAATCAAGTCGACAGAACAGTTTCTCCTAGAGATTGTGTAGCAGAGAAGGAAGCAATGTGAAGTAGTCTGGCAAGTAAGATCAGGTTCTGCCTCAAGAGGTAAACAATAACAATAGAGGTGAGGAACTGCACAACTACTGAGAGCAGCTATTGCAGAGTCAGCAAAGACACCAGTTAATTCCTGGACAGCTTCAGTTGTGCTACAGAACTCAATGCCAAAGGATTTTGCAAAAAGTGGAGTGGTCTGAATTAAAACACAATTGAATGATTTTATATTTGTCTATTAAAACTCATATGTGTTTGTGTGTAAGGCAAGAGGATGGCAGACAACTGCATGTCATGAGAGTCTGAGCATTGATCTTCTGCTGGGTTCCAGGAAGAACTCGGAGGAAGTCCAGGTTGAATGAGGCCACTTTATTCTGTAAATTAACACTTTTAATTAAAATCTCTATATATTTGTCCGAGTGAAGCTAGCCTGTGTAGGTTAAAACCGTTGTAGGTCTTTGCAGTACTATGAGTGCCTCAGGTTAATGTTAAATATTGACATATTTAGAACAATGCCGCACAGCTGATGTCGTCCCAACATGTGACAGCAACTTTACAAAGCAGAATGAATGAAGCGGAAGGGGCTGTGGCACACCCTGCTGTAACATACTCATTAGCTCCTAATCTGTAAGGCAGGAGAATAGCCCGACTGTACTGAGTACAATAGGGATAGTTGGCCTAATGTCTGTGGTGGCTTAGCATTCATAAAAAAAACCTATTGAATTCCATTCTCTTTCTGAAGAACAAGGAAAAGGAGCTGCAGAAAACCATGGCCTGATGCAGGCACACAGACACTGGGGATGCTCCTGTCTCTTTGCTCAAGTTAAGGAAAACACTGAATTTTAGCAACAATATTGTAACGGTTTTCAACACAATATGCTACTCACAGTGCAAGTGTACATTCTATGGCACCTGTGTTCCTCACTGATGTTTTCTTCCTATAGAAAACAATTTCATTTAAGTAATTTTTTTTTTTTCTACTTGAACGCAGACTTCAGAATTTAGCCATGGGATTCTTAAATATGCCGTTCTCATTCCCTACAGCCTTTCTCCAGCATTGCTGCAGTCTGCACCCCACTATGTGATTTCATAATGCACTTGTTTGTGACAGGCATATCAAACCATCCAGTTAGTTTAGAATTGGGGTGAGAGAGTGCTTTAAATGTAAATTTTAACTATAAACGGCCAAATAAAATCTTGCAAGCACTTCCGAGCTCTATCAGGAAGCAAAGCTATATTTAACTCATTTTAAAATTCATCTAATACATTCTGGGCTGATTCAGATCTTTGGTGTGTCTTTGAAGATAATATGTAGTGGAAGTGTCATACAGTCATTGTGGGATTGGGCACATTCTGAAATTCTTGTCAGTCAAGACATGCAGTTAGGCCTGGATTGTAGAAAGAGAAGTACATATAGATCTGACAACTTAATATTGATACGTTATTTGAAGATTTGAACAATATCTGTTGTATTCAGTTCAAGAGCTTTTTAAGAAGTGCTGTATATAAAGAGCTTAGTGCCATACCAATGGCAAAATTCGCATGCACTCATTAATTTTAAAAAAGTCCGTCTTGTAGTGCTTGGGAGAGACAGTATTTTAGAGAAGCTAATACACAGTGTTGCTGTAATAATAATTTGCAGAAGTTTCAAAATGCAGAGAAAAGATCTTTATTCCTTTATTTTTCCTGTCTCAGATTGCACCTCCCTGCGGCTTTGTATCCCTGTAAACTCAATGGCTGCTATTGATAGGGTTAAATATAGACTGGAATAAACCTGTCAAATTTCATGCTCAATTTTTTGTAGGCATCACTAGATAAGATCAATAAAATTCCAAAAGTTTGTTTAGACTGTTTTTGTATCTGTAACCACTCTATATATACTGCTATTGTATCTCTACTGGGGTTTTTTTGTAAGTACAGATAGGAGTCTCTCAATTTGAGAAGGCATGTGAGCAATCTGAATCTATCAGCAAGATGTTTGCTATTGCCTATATTCAGATATGACCTGACTTTGAAGTTCAAGATGATGATTTTTAATAGCTAGGTAATTCCTACCGTTGCCTAAAATCCTTAATTAAAGAAAAAACAGGTTATACACTAACCAACAAACTCTGAACAGGAAATTTAAAGAGTGTCATGTTTTTAATGTGATTTTATGCATCTTGATTGTGATTTTCTAATGTTCATTCGCCTTTGTTTTGTTCTAGTACATGACTGCTGCTGCACCTATGCAAGGGACCTACATTCCCCAGTACACTCCTGTGCCTCCAACAGCTGTCCCTATTGAAGTAAGTTCATCTCCATCCATGAAAGTAGAGAGAAGGGGTAGCAGAACTCTTATTTATTATGCCTCCTTGCACCTGTTGTTTGAAAATGGCCTAAAGTTACTTTATGTAATGGTGGCTGGAAGCTTACAGCTTTTAAAATTAGGACCACACTTTTCCTTCCTTCCTTCCTTCCTTCCTTCCTTCCTTCCTTTCTTTCTTTCTTTCTTTCTTTCTTTCTTTCTTTCTTTCTTTCTTTCTTTCTTTCTTTCTTTCTTTCTTTCTTTCTTTCTTTCTTTCTTTCTTTCTTTCTTTCTTTCTTTCTTTCTTTCTTTCTTTCTTTCTTTCTTTCTTTCTTTCTTTCTTTCTTTCTTTCTTTCTTTCTTTCTTTCTTTCTTTCTTTCTTTCTTTCTTTCTTTCTTTCTTTCTTTCTTTCTTTCTTTCTTTCTTTCTTTCTTTCTTTCTTTCTCCTTCTTTTTTCTTGTTCCCTTTTTAAAAAAAAAATATTTGCAAGGGCTCTTGTTTTGCATTTGTTTTGTTGTACGGCAGGACATGAAATAAAACATCAGTGATTATGACTATTTTTTTCCCATGTACTTGGGAGGGAGATGGGAAGAGACAGGAAAACAAACCCAGCAGGCAGACCACGAACCCAAAAGAGATTCCAAGAAGAGAAGATTGCAAGAGGGTTTGATGCGTTCCTTAGCAAGTATAGGTAATTGCTGAAACATTTAGCCACCAGAAAAAGTGATTGAGCAATGGAAACCTTCCTCTTGTATATACAGACATGGAGGATGCTGCACTGACTGAGTGCTTTTCATCCTTGAGGAAGGATTCGCTCCCTCCCTCCTTGGGGCTGAGTCATGCTGATGACAGTCTAATGAGTAAGTATTTACTCAACCCTGTAGACCACAAGCTGCCGGGAGAGTGTCAGCTTGGCCTCCACTTCTGTGAAGCTTCATAAGGGCCACTGAGCACAGCGAGAGGAGGGAGCCTTGGCATCCTCTTCCCTGTGTGCTTCTCTTTGGTGTTACCCTCTTTTATTAATAACTTCTCCCCTACCCTGGGATAATGTGAGGAGTGCCAGGGTCTCTGTACTTGTCTTCAGCTGTGTGAACTTTGGAGTTTGTGCTGTTACTACTCTGTGCTTTGAGGTTGCTGAGTTGGTGGTACTGTTGGCATGGCTCCACCAGCAGTCAAGTGGACTCATCTTGCTTTCTCCCAGTTCTTTGCAATTAGAGATTCCCAGATGAGGTCCCACAGGAAAGGCTGCTAATGTTCTGTCCTACTGAGCTGGTCATGTTTTAGTCTTCTTTGCATCGGGATAATTTTGCCCTAAACCTTGTTTGCTTACAAACAGGCTGTGGGTGCCACTTTTCAATTGCCGTTCTTGGGTATTAAACTGGGCAGATACAAATCCAGATTAAAAGGGGATGGTGAGGTGGAGAGTGGCTCATACAGCAGTACTGGCTGCATACTGTGCTGACCAGTGAGAATGAGAAATTAATGCTTCCTGAGCCCTCCTTGCCATCACCCACTGGTATATTCATGTGTAAAGTAGCATGATGTCATAATTATCCACTATAATAATGAAAATATTATCTGAATATATAGCCTGTCTTGCTCTGATCCAGTGATGATGATTATTGTTGATGTTTATCTGTAGTCATGTAGCATCATGAACCAGGACGCTACTATGCTGGGTGGTCCACAAGCAGAGACCAAAAAATATAGTCTCAGCCCCAGAAAGCTTACAATCTCAAGATGAGATGAACAAAAGGAGAAGGATAAAGATAAGGAAGTAGACAGAAAAAGATAATACTGACAGTCTGTTAAGCGGTAGAAGTGAAGAATTTTTGAAAATTTTAACTGATACTTTTAACGTATAATTTAAAATAAACTACCTGTTGTTTACACAAGACTCAAATGAAAACAAAGCAAGTGCTTTGTGCTCCCTCTTCTGGCTCTCTTGTGTGCAATACAGGAATAAAGCATGGTTTCTGAAGAGACCTGCTAGGGTTATTCATATGACCAACACACCAAGCATGAGAGTAAAGGAAAGAAAATACAGCTTACTTTGAAAGCATACAAAAATACTTCAAAATAATATTATTCAGGCTGTCTAAATAGGGCAAATATTAAATTCATACATATCATCTTCTATGTGTTTACTTATCTGTTTTTCTTTGCAAATGTAAAAATTAAACAAAACATCATTGGAGCTTTGCATTAACAGATAAAAGTCTTCAGGGTGAAGTAAATTTATTTTTGAAGGCAACATGCATAAAAGCAGTGTGTAGAGGAGTGCAGTCTTTTTATAAAGCTGCTAAAATTCTGTTGGATGTGTAGTAAAGCAGAGAGCAGTGGGCATAGATTCCACCTTTATCACATTGCAAATCAAACAAAATAAATGCAAACTCACTGTGAAGTTGGGTTAGGTAAGTGAAAATCAGAAGTGCCATAAAGAACTTGTGAAAAAGACAAGAGGTAAAATCCAGACTCCACTGAAGTCAGAATTTTTGCCTCTGGCTTTGAATGGTCAGGGAACTGCCCTCACTGAAGCCTGTGCGAGCAAAGGACTACAGGGGCTGGTACTCTAAGGAAGGTTCTTGTTACTAGATTAGCTCTCCAAAACTGATGGAATTTGTTGCGTTAACATGTGGTTCTGCTATCTCAAACTCTCTTGGCCTTTAGAGAAATACAGGAATGGTGAGCTGGTGCTGAGCTCTTTTATGTAATTCACTACAGTGATTAAAATTAGTAAGTTTTTCATGTTCTCATTTGATTCCCTAGGGTGTTGTTGCTGATACTTCTCCACAGACAGTAGCATCTTCATCACAGGAAGCCAGTGGTCAGCAGCAACAGATGACAGTGGAAACATCCAGTGAACATGCGCCTGCATATTCTTACCAACAGTCTAAGTAAGTAGGCATATGCTTTGTAACCAGAAGGGTTTTTGTCATGATTATAGTGGGCCGAATTCTGCTCCCCATTTCAGCAGTATAAATTCTGAGTAGCTTTGCTAAATTCAGATGAACTCTGGATATATAGCAGTGTAATTAGCAAAAGGTTTTGGCTGATGGCCACACCTTGGCAAAATATCCTTGAGTTCCTGCCTGCAGTGATATGCTGTCTAACTGTCTGCTGCTTTTCTGGTCTCAGAAGGATCTCAACAACTGCATTAACAATCATCATGCTAAAGCAGCATCTGGTGTCAGAGGGTGAAAAGACGGCTTAAAATTTGCAGTGGTGAAAATATTGGCATGGTACTCATGTAAAGGTTTCTTTCTGAAAGTGTAGCTGGTGAAGCAGTATAAATTGTCCCAAGTTGGTATTTGTGATTGTCCAAAACTGGTGCCATGCAGATACTGAGTGGGCAGGAACTGACAATGGATGAAAAGGGATAAGAAAGAGATGGGGAGAAGTACTGCTCTTTCTCCTGTTCTCTGTTCCCTTTGTGTGCTTCCCATGGAATACCTTGTAAAATTCAAAATTTATACACTATCAGCTGGATCTAGAACTCCCTAAGAGTCCCTTCATCTGCAGAATAATCCTCAAACACTCTTCTTTGCCACAATAGAACTGGTCCTCACAAAGTGAAGGTTACTTAGTGACAGAGTACTCACTGGGACCAATCAATGTTGGACAGATTCTAGGAAGGAGCCCAAACCCAGGACTCGATTAATACATGTATATTCAACACCAGCATCACTGTGAAAAGAGAATTGCACATTTTTTGTCTTGGGGAATGAAGTAGACTAATAGTCAGACAAGAAATATGTTAGCTATGTCAGTCAATGCATCATGACATAGTACTTATAGAGGCATAAGATATGAGCTGGTAGAGGAAAGATTAGAATTATACCAATCTGTCAATTGCTTTACTTTATTTTTGACCTCTTGAAGTGGAAGATGCATTTATTTTTCTAACATATGAGTAACAAATGGTTTTGGATCACACAATGTCTCTTTTTGACTGCCATAAAACATAAGACCTCACTATTTTTTACATCACGTCCATATTTGTCTATATGTACATATTACAAAAGCAATTGATCACAAGCTTTTTGTTGAAGCACCAATTGGAGACACAGTCTATGCATGCATATCCCTCCTAGTCAGCAGTCTCTCTAGTGCCTGTAAATAAATGATGGCAAAATATTTATAGAATATAATGGGCAAAGAGAGAAATATATGTGATCATACTGTTCTGGTGGCTTGTTTTGGTGAGTGTGTTCTGTAGAACTTTGGATCTGACCATTCCCATGTTCCAGTTCCCTTTCTCTGAAGTCTCAAAGCAGAAAGACTTAGGTACAGAAGCCCTCACAAAGTAGCTGTGAGCAGTGGATTCTGGCATTTTTCCCACCCAGGAGGAAACTGCATTGCAATTCTTTATTGAAATGGGTGCTGTGTTCCTTGCCAGTGTGGTGAATTTCTGCCTTCTCTGAGAATGAGATCCCTCATCTTTCCTTGTCAGCTACTGCCTTGTTGAAATGATGGATACACTTCTAATGGCACTGGCATTTATATTCAGAGAAATTTCTTTCTTTTTTAATCACACAGGCAGATCCACTACAGATTTTTTATTAAGATTATTTCAGTATTTTTTTTTTCTGAAATATGCTCTCTATTTATATCTGCCAGTTGCAGGCAGAAATGCAAAGTGTGAGAAGCTGCAGAAACAAAGCAAAATATACGCAATCTCTGTCTTAAAAAAAAAAATAAATCTGCCAGAATATTTCAGTAACCTTTAATATAAAACCAAGTGAAGTTATTTTGTAATTAAATATAATTTTATTAACCTGGTCTTCGAAGGGCACATTTATTAATAGCTAGCATCATGCCCAATATACAACAGCTGTTTTCAGAGCGAGATGAGAGGAAGTAATTAACATGACTGAACAATGATTTTGTCAGATATAGGCAAAGAAAAAGGCAGACACTATAAAAATATTTCATAGGAGCTGATGAGTCAGGAGAAAAGTTGTAACAGTGTATTTCATTATATTTATTTTCTTTGCAACAATCATGAAATTGCAGGCAACGAAGGAGAGGCAATGTACTCAGAATGAACTGGGTGGTATAAGGACTCTGTACTCTCTTTGTAAGTAAAAATAAACCATGAGACTTAAAATTTAAGTTCCACTTTTTTAATCAGCATACACGTTCTTTTATTTAATATGCTGGCTGCTGTACTTGAGGATCCCACCCATAGATGTTCAGAAATGATAAATTCATGTCAAAAACCTGGCTACCTGTTGTGTAGCAATACTTGAAAAACAGCCCTTGGTTTCTGAGCAGAGGACTCTACTTTATGAGGAAATCACCTTAATTATTTTAGACCCATATTCCTTTTTTTTCCTTGTAACTCTTTCATTTTGCACATAAAAGTGTGAAATCTATGAAGCGGAGATAAATTGAGATCCTTCCCCCTGAAAAGTGTACCTCTAAGCAAAACTCTGCAGGACAGCATACTCTGATTTTAAATGTGGAAAGAATTACATTTTTTCTGGAGCATTTTGTGGGCAAATTCAATGCCAGGTTAGATTAGAGAGTGTGTGCTGTGACCCTTCAGTGGAATTGGTCTTTCACACATATGGTGGCCACTCAACTTAGAGGGGCATTAAAACCTCAGGAGGTGAGCATCCAACTTGAGTACTCCTACCAGAAGTTATGTATAGAAAACCCTAAGAAAATAATTAATTCCTGCTTTCCTCATAAATCTAATAAATTCAAAATACTAATTTTCAGGCTTCACACAATGAAAAAATCCTTTGGTAAATTTAATATTTAAAATTGAAGTTAGTTTTGTATTTACCATCCCAGAGAAATAGTTCTGTGGCAAATGTTATGTCATCAACATTCTTCACAATTTAACTCCTAATATTAAAATTAATTTTAAACTGAGCAAGGCAAATGCATTAATGCTTGCAAAAGGAAAGGTACTGGATTTTCTTGTGTTGAACTTCAGTTGGAAAAGGATTTTTTCTGTGCTAGTTTTGAGGACTGTAGGAGAAGCAATTGCTGACCCTTACTGATAGCCCTAGACATGAAACAGCATTTATACGGAGGTTCTACGTCTCCCCAGAGATCTCATATAGTCTTGCTAAGATAAGTTTGATGTGACATATCTTCAAATGACATGAAACCTCAAAAACACAAAATGAGAGTTATCTTCACAAGGAGAAGATTGATAGTATATATATTATATTCTTCTAATTAATATTATCTTGAATGTTTCTACTACGTTAGCCATAACTGGCTCATTAAGCAGACTGGCTCCACAGTCGAACTGCTATTGCCATCAGAAAATATGTGCTTTTTAGCAAATTGGATGTATCCTTTCCTTGTCATTTTATCCTTCGTTTTATTAGTAGTAGTCAAAATAAACAGTTGCCACTTCTTATTACGAAAATATTCGCTCTCTTGTTGTATTATTCCTGAAATATTTACACAGTGTTAAGCCACGTATTAATCTCATTTCGGTGTAGTTAGACTGCCCATTAAATATAACATTAACAGGAGTAAATTCATCTGCTTAGGATGTGTTAATGTCCCCAAAGCAGGAGTTCCCTCTTTCTGCCTATTTTCAGCTTAGTGGTGGTATCATATTTGAACAGCTGCAAAGTTAGTTTAGCTTGGATAACTTTTAAAGGGAATTGGGTGGAAAAAAAAGGAGAGGAGCCTATTTCAAAGTTGTTTTGACTTAATGACCACTTTAATTCAATTGTTTTTACAGACAATAAACAGGACTGAAGAATGTCGGTCTGAAATCTTTGCCTTGAATGGAGAAACTTCACTGAACAAGAAGTTGGCTTCCAGTTTGCACAGGCGTCAAATGAATGCTTTTTTTTTTCTACCTTTCCCAACGAAAACAAAACAGTGTTTTTATGTGCTGTGCAAATGGTTCCGTCATGTAGTCTGACAATTTTATTTTTGCTATATATATTTTTTTTTTTTTTAACTAAAGAGAAAACCCAGAGGAAAAAGGCTGGGTTAACATTTCATCTGGACGAACATTGGAATTCAGAATTTACCTGGAGGTGTAGCTAGATTTTTTTTTTTTTTTTTTTAACAGAAAAACTGATGATGTCAAGAGGGAGCAAGTTGAGATGAAAACCAATTGTCTTCCTCAAAAATTAAGCTACTCTTTTTCTCTCATTTTATTTTTCTTCTTGTTTTAAATCTAGAGTGGTTTTTTTTTGTTTTTTTGTTTTTTTTAAAGAAATGTTTAGGTAAGGTTTATCTTGAATCTTAATTGCCTTAATTTTAAGGACGTCAAAGGCTCTCAAGGCAAGCTGTCAACGTCTTGTTAGAAAACCCGAGAATGAATTGAAACTGCTCACACCGGTGCTGGTGCAGAAGTTTAATAGACTGAGTTTTTGGGGTGAACAAAAAACAAACTGTACAGTTTAAAAGAAAATGATTTTCTTCTTTTGAAGAAAAGTTGATGATAATGGAACTGTGGCAACTGAAAGGATTGGAAAAATGCTGGGACTTTTATGAACTTTGTCTTAAGTGTTGACAGAAAAAATTCTAGAAGGCTAAAGCATTTTACGGTAAAGTTATTGAATTGAGAAAAAAACTTGCTGCATTATAGAGAATGCAGGGGTTTTTTCTTGCAGAATGCAGATTTTTTTATTTACAAAGCGTGAACGCTAGCAAAAGCATTAGTGCTTTTTATCTGCAGTCTTTTTTATGAGCTTTAAGAAGTTTTTAGTCTGCTTTGCTTGTCACATTGCAAAAACCTAGCTTAAGAGCATTAAAAAAACTTAAGTAGATAGGAGCTTATGGTCAAAAAAGTGCAAAAAAAAAAGCAATAGATAGAAGAAATTGTTGACAATTTCTGTAGTCTTTCCTAGTTGTGAACAAATGCAGCCTATGGATGGCCTATTTTATACCAAAGATGAAGTGACACCCTAACGCAGTCCAGAAGATAGAGGTTTTTTTTCTTTTTTTATCTTTATTTGACCTACATGGCCGGACCAGTTCTTACTTTCTTGTTTGTTTAAACTATCTTCCACTGGTGTTTTACATACTGCATATGTTTTATAGTGGAAATTTCAAAAGAGTTGGTATTAGAAGCTTGTTGATGGTGTGCTTTGGAGAACATCCCAAAGCAAGGGGGAGTGGGTTACCAACTACTCTGTCCAGGTGGGCTTTAATTTTGATGAGTTTTTCTGTTAAATTGCCTGATCTTTGGTATTGCTACTGAAACAACAGTCTTCCTTCTGAATTCTGACATACCACAGATTCATTTCTTCACCTCAGTCTTTGTCATCGTCCAGCATGCATAGCCACCTTAAATCTGCGTTTACTTTTCAGCGATGCGTTTAAATTGCCAGTTAGATGCAAGAGAAAGCAAATTTGATCTTTGTTCTCATTTTAGCTCTCCCATACAAGCAGAAATGTTGAAAATGACTTAATCTTGTCATGCAAGTGGGAAGTTAAAAATTGTTCTTTTCTGCTGTGATTTCTGTTGTCTTAATATGTTGGCTGACAATCACTAATTAGTATGATTAGGCAAAAAAAGGCATTAACTAAATTGAATTCACCGAAACCTGTTTTAGGAATGACACATATTTTTCACAGAGAAATCTTGATTATGGCCCTTACGTTTTACAAACAAAAAAACAAAAAAGTGAGAAGTGAGTCAAAAGATTTTCTTCCTTAAGGAGGAAGAAGAGAAGCAGCATTTAAAAAATATACATACAGACGCATATATCTATATGTACAAATTAAACCAAACATTTTTAAACTTTCCTCCATCCAGAAGAGAGGGGAAGCTTCATCACATTTATTGTGGTGCATTAGAGACAGGGTATCCATTAAAAATAACGAAATTAAAACCTATATATATTGGATCAATCTGATTCAGCTGCCCAATTCTAAAATGAGATCTGTGTTTCCCTAACCTGACTTTTTTGGGAAAATAAGACAATTATTTTTTTAAATTGATTAAACAAGATCGTATTTTTTAACATAGTGGGGGGAGGGGGTTTCCCAAGTAAATGGCTGCTAGATATGCAACATAGAAAAGAGAGAAATGGGAGTTCACATGGTTCTTCACCATAGCAAGGAGGCCTGATTTTCAGAAGTGGTAAAACTTCTGCTTTCTCCAGAGTAGGTGTTGATATTCAACACTTCTGAAAACCAGATAATGCCAAAGTAAAAGAACACCACCCACAACATGTTTTCAATTCAGAGAAAAAGAAAAAAAAAATTCTCTGTTTCACGTGCTATCTCGTTACTTGTTGCTTTTTGAGAGTGGCACTTGAATTTTGTCCTTGGATAAAGGTTCCCTCTTTCTTTGGAGGGCATATGAGGGAAAAAAAAAATCCATCTAGCCTTATTTTCTTCCTTTCTACATGTACTCACTTTCTGTCTCTGAATTCTTTGTACAAATAGTGATAACCCCAGGCACAAGTCAGTTAAATATGAAACACATTTGTTTCTGTGTTAGTTCTAACGTGACACACACACAGTCTCATTTACTATCAACAATGAGGCTACAAGGTAGCTACCATGTGGCTGATGAATATGCTGAGGTACCCAGAGCTCTGCTGCTTTATTTATACATTCAGAAACATTTTTCTTAATTTTTTCAGCAAAGTTAAACAATCTCAGTGTTTTTTATTAAGCCAGACAGGCAACATGATGTCATGATACCTGTCACTTTAAAGAGTTTCAAGTGCATTCTGTATTAGAATTGTTCCCCCTTTTTTTTCCCCCATGCTCTAATGTGTAATAGTGTTTGAAATCAAAAGAAACAAAGCAAAGAAGTAGAGGAAGAAGAAGAGGAAAGAAGATGGATCCCTTAAATATAATTGATCATCTTACTGATCCCCCCCAAAAAACCAGTGAACTTTTACTTGAAAGTCTATGAATTATAAACACAATGTGAGCCTTGAGTATAAACAGTCATAGATCATAAGGTAAGAAAAAAAAAAAATATTTGGAACATACAAAATACTCAGAAAGTTGTAACTTATTTGTAAAAGTTAAAGATGAGATAAAAGAGAGCAGTGGAAGAGCAACACACTGCATGGGTGTTGTGATAGGACAAGAATACTTGGTGGCCTCTGAAATCTAAAACTGGTTTTCTTTATTTTATGGCTAATACAGTTTTTTAAAAGGTTTATTATTATTATTGTCTGTTTGAGTTTCTGCATTCTTTTTTTTTAATCTTTTTTTAAAGACCTGAATTTATAAAGTCAATATCTATGTCTGTCTTACCAATTTAGCTTTAGATATCAGGAGGGTTCCTGAAAGGTTGCAGAAACAACTCTAAAGTCTAAGGCAATGATGCCTGCCCCAGAGGTCTAGAAGCAACAACAAATCCATAAGCTGAACTGCGTATGTACTTTCCATCACACCTGAATTCATGTCAAATAGTCAAATCTGGATGTCCAGGTTTGGTTTTTTTGTTTTTACCTTAAAAGATAAATACAGAAGGGGTGTCAGAAAAATATGAATTATGGCTAGAAAATTCTGAATACCTGGGCTTGTCACTTAACATTGAGGGGAAAAAAAAAAAAAAAAAAAAGATACAGTGGAACTGAAGAGAGTATTATATTTGCAGGTGCTGACCTGAGCGTAGATCAGGGCACTGAAAAGTCTCTGTTCCCAGTGAGATTGCTGAGGGACTCTTCTTCCTATCTGGCTCTACTGCTGGTTTTGTAAGCACTTGTCACCTGTGACAGTCAGGCCTCAAATTGTGAATGTCCTCTTACTGCCTTGCAGTGAAACAGACTCTTGAAATGTCCTTAGCTTGTGCTTACTTGTGTAGTTCTGTTTACCAAGAGACTGCCTTGGTTGTACTGGTCAAGAAATCCACCATAATGCAGAATGAGGCATATTTGAGAGCAGTTGCATCACGTTGTATCATCTTCTGCTATGGATGCACGCCCAACTGTGGAAGATAAAGGCTGGTGATTAGAGAAGTGAGGGCTTAAACTTTCATGGGCAGTGGGCTGAAGCATTCGAATGGATTTTTACTCAAGTAAAAATCAAACAAAGGGTATTATTTGTGTATGTATGTGTACCAAAATTCAGCACATTTGAGGAAGCCTGCATTGTAATAAAGTTTATTTTTAATATGTCATAGTATTTGGATCTATATTATGTTGTTTATGGTACTGAAGGATGAGACTGATACTAAGTGTTTAACAAATTGCCATGCTTCGTGATTTTAAGCTTGATGGTGCTCCTCATGCCACTTCATTTTAATGCTGAGGTTGACATGAGCAAAACTGGTTTAGGCAGACGCACTGAACTCCACCTATAGCAAGAGTCATGCTAAAGAGTGATAATGTGCTTAAAGTAATGAATCCATCCATGTCTAGTGATGAGACCAAATGTGGTAGTTAAAGATAGTAATGTTTGATACACACATGGTCAACATTTCCTTTCAAAACTTTATTTAACATGAAATTGGTCCAGATATAAAAGAAGTGCCCTAGGGTAAGGGATTTTCCTGGTCTTTCTCAGTAGCTCACGTGAACTAAGAAAATGGTCACGGTGTGATGGAAATGCAAAACAGAAGACAACAAAACTGCTGACATTTGGTGTATTACTCTTTTCTGTTTAATGGTATTTGACTCTAGTAACCATGATTCCTTTCATTTCTACTACACACACACACAATCGTGCACACACACTTTCTCAGAAGGAGGGCTGAGTGAGCAGCAGTCTTCTCTCCCTCAGTGGACTAGTTTCTAGAATCTCAGCAAGCAGCAAAGATGCAGTGTAAGGAGAGTTATTTTCCCCTCAAAAAGAGCACTGACTTTTTCTGTATTGCTCCTGTCACCCAAATAGGCTAGAGCGCTGTATGTACCCCAGAGATTTATTCACCTTGGTGCCTCAAAGCAGGCAGAATAGACCCTTTCTCCTCCCCTTTATTAACATGCTCTTTGTTAAAATTAAACAAAAAATTATGAGAGAAAAGCTGTAAAAAAAAAAAAAAAAAAATCCCAGTGCTGGTTTAGCTTTCCATCATGAGAAAAGTTCTTGTATTCATTTCAGTTGTTCAGTTCAGTTGTTAATTCCCCAACAGTGACAGCTGAGTTCTTCCACCTTACTAAAAATATTTAATGAAGTGAAAAATGTCAGCCTTTGATAGGTTCACAAATCCATTTTTCCTTGTAGCGCCAAAGCCTGCAAAGTGTAAGCACCTTCCAAGATCTGGATCTGTTGTCCTTAAGAGAATATCTGCCCAGCATTAATTTTCTGCCTTTAAGTGTCTTTCTCTTGGATAATAATTTTATGAATTTGGTGAAATTTACAGTCAGTTATATTTTTAAAAACCCAAAAATGCAGCTTAGAGAAGAGAACATGATGTTTATGTAACTAAAGTATTATTAAATATGCTGTGGAAGAAAATTCTACTATCTTTTGGAGGCAAAACAATTTTATGTAAAACCAGGAAGCGTACAGAATTCATATAGGAATTTTTAATTGTTTTCCTTTTTAAAGGAGAATGAACAGATTCTGTCTGTAAGAAAAATCAAAGCAGCTTTGAAAGCAGATGAACTCCCTATCAAGAAAACATCCATCACACAAATGGGACAGAGGTTCTTTAAAGCCCTTACAGACCTCACTGTAGACAAAATGTAGAATACAGAACCTCTGTGCTACCTTAAATTATGAATCTTATTTATATGGGCATCTGTGTGCTGATGTCTCAGAATGTCTCTGAAAGATCTGTACTGCTCTGATTTTTTTTTTTTTTTTTATGTTTTCCATTTGTATCACAATCCTAATAGCTGCCATTTTCCCATTCCTGGGGCTTTCTGTAGATCAGTGGATGTTAGGTTTAAACTTCTGTTTTCTTTGATGAAGCTTTCAATAAAAAAATAAAGAAAGAAAAGAGCTGGGTGACTCTTGTGTTCTTCTGGCACCTGTCTGCAGAGGCTTCCCAAGGTTGTGACTCTTGTGCTGAGCATGGAAGGAGCAGGAAGGTTTTGCAGCCAAGTTTGCCTCCTTTGTGTCTTCACCAAATAGAAGGAAAGAGTTGGAGAGACAGGGTGGCTCTGTTGCCCTGTCAGCAGCATAACTACCCACGTGTTAGGAGTTGAAATAGAGGAGAAAGTTTTTCTCACACTAAGACTGAGTGTTTAATGCTAACAGGTATCTGCTGTCTGGGCTCTCAGCTGTGCTCACCTGCTAGAAGAACATTGCCTCTGTTTCTGAGGCTTATTTTAAAGAGTGACTTCAGGGCAAAAGTTGGCACATGGAAGACGGAAAATCTTTATTTACGGAATATGTATAGCCTAAGCAGTGGTAGTGCAAGCCATACTTCATCTTGAAATGGAACTAGAAAGTAAATTGCCTCCTCAGCCACATCTCATAGGGAACGAGAAAGCTATTTGGCACACTTCCCCATGGCTGCTTCAGTCAGTGGCTCTCTTGTCACCATGTACATTTCTTCCCATGAGGGCCATTTCTGTGATGAAGGCAGGGGTGGGCTGGAAGTGTCAAGTAACTCTCCCCCCCCAGCCAAGGAGCTTTATTCACAGGTTGTAAATGACTGAGTGCTCCTTTTTACCTAGCAGGAACGTGGCTGTCTCCTTCAGCACTAAACATGTTTTGTGGGATTGCCTGTGCACTTCCATTTTCACTCTTTCTGCTCAATGAAATAGCCGTGGGTGAGCTTCTCACTCCCTTCAGCCTAATTGGAAAAGCCCAAAGTCTTTAGAAGATGGAGAAATGGGAGGAGGAAGTGAGTGAGAGGGGTTTTTTCAACTGCACCTGTACTGAAATGTCCATTGCTGCTGGCCGTGATGATGGTGAGAGAAGGAGGAAGGCAGGAGGCTGAAGCTACAGCCTACCTGGCACTCGAGTGGTAGCTGAGGAGCCTGAGGAGAGCAGCAGAAAGTGGGACACTTCGTCCCAGCAACACAGGTGGTGCCAAGGTGGTTTATAGCTGATGCTCGGGCATTCAGGTTTAGATTTGTTGCTTACAGGATTGCTCCATTTCCAAGGTCATTCCACTTTGAATTCTACTAACAAGTATCACTGACAACTCCAACGTTAGTGGTTTTGGTTTTGTTGGCTGTCAGTTGGCTGTCCATGTGCACACTGAACCAGGCTATGGGAGTTTTGCATCATATTCCACAGAAGTGCAGGTAAGAAGTCTTTCTTGTCTCACCCTCCTGGTCCCACCATCAGTGTCAAAAAACAAGTTAATTTGTAAATGATATTATTGTCTTGGTAAATTATATGACTGTCTTTAACACTAGGTCCCCTAACTATACTATAGAATTAAAATGACAAGACAAATGGGCCTTTGTAATGTGTGATGTATGTTACTTCCAGAGGAAGATGGTTGTGTTTATCAGTAGTCTGCATCTGGAATGGAAGTCCATGGCTTCCATGTGAAAAAAGCCATTTGCTCTGGTTGTCACTCCCCAAGATTTCAGGCGGGGTGAGGGGGGAGAAAATAAACCAAAACAACATCTGTTGTAGAATAAACTGAGGCAAATTCCACACTTACTACATTTAAATACGTTTTATTTATATTAAGCTGGGTGTCCAGAGATTGCAAATGAAGAGCAAGGTCTCAGTGTGCTGATAATGATCAGCAAACAGAAGCAGAGGTTTGGGAGCAGACAGGACTGCAGCAAAAGTTACTAAAGTGGCAGCCAAGCCAAGATACAAACCTAAGTGTCTGCCTGACTGTTGGTAAATGATGTAGTCAGTTCAGAGAAGCACAGGCATGGGCAGCGTTTGTTTACCTATGTTACAACGTTCCTGAAGAAACCTGCTTTGTGGGAAAGATGCTGGGACCAAACCACTTCCTTCCTTTAAAAAGTTGTGCATATAAACCTCTGCTGAAGGCTTGCTCACTTTTATCAGCTTACTTGGCACTGATACATCACTGAACTTATCTGGAGGGACATAATTGATAACTAAATAATCTACTGTAAATGGGTACCCCTTTAAATGGAGGAATTGAAAATTGATTTAGTTTAAATGATGTAGCTGTTTTTTGAAGTTGAACAGGCTTGGGTTTATGGTATGCTGAGGCCTTAGGCTCTACTGCCTTCAAATACTGATGAAAAATAGAAGTGCCTGAGAAAAAGATAGAAAGCATGATTTACACCTGTTATTTGACTTATTTCACCATTTATTACCAGATGATATATTCTCTATCTTGTGTGGAATTCAGCCATTGATACACGGCCAACTGAAAATTGTGTAAGTTCCTTGAACATCATTCCTGTGGGATCTAATCCCACATTTTTCACTTAGAAATCATTTCCTCCTTCTTAACAGTTGTGCTACACCACACAGCAGCCCACTTGGGTGCTCTTTTCCTCAGGTAGAGCAACTTCAACCCAGTGTCTATCTCGTATGAAATACTCTGTCTCAGAACTCAGGCTCCTCTGAGCTTTCCACACATGATCTGAATATTTTCTAGTTACTCTTGGTGTCATGCAAAGAAGGTGCTTGATCACCATGGAATCCCTCTTTAGTAGGGAGGAGGAAGCAGAAGCAGAGGAGTAGAGAGATTTCATCAGTTGCTACCAAGACACAGCAATCATTAACTGGAGAACAGCAAGGAAGAAGTTTGAGGAACATAAGGCAATAAAGAAATCAGAGGTCTTTAAAACTTCCCTCACTCTCTCTTTCTCTCGCTTGGGAGGCATGTACAGTCAGCCAGCAGAATTACAGTGGTGCGTGTGCGTTTTCAGATGCACTATGTGGCCACTGGCGTAGCCAAACGTACACGTGTCTTCCTGCTCACAGCCACTCGAGCGCTCGCCTGAGCCTTCACGTCCCTCTGCATGTTGAGCAGAACTGAGTAAGCCATCAGGGCAAGTGGAGATCTCATCCAAACGCTTCCTTTCTCAGTTTTTGGCGCAAGTTCCAGCAGTGAACAGTTGTCTTCTTAACAAGCACCCCAACAGTCTGGCTTTCTTGCTGTAGAGGTGAACCTTCAAAAGACCCCAAAAGTTACCACTTTTAAAAAGAAAAAAAAATTCTTTCATTGTTGCAGTATCTCTTCCCTGTGTCTCGACTGTGTCTCTTCAGTATTATGTCCTGTGCATGCATCCAAATGAGCAAATACGTATTTATTAGAGTAACACGCAGAGGCCTCAGTCTCCACTGGGTGCGGTTGCAAACACAGAAAGAAGGCATGTGCAGGCTTATGAGGTGAAGGAAAAATGATCCACTTAATCCATTCAGTGATTCATATTTCTGCTTGACCCTTAGACACAGCTGAGTACCGTGGGTTTCAGTGTTACTGGTTACTTTTCACAGCTGTAGCTGGCTATAGCACAGAGTTCGAGGACTGCCTTCCAAAATCCATTTCCCTTTTCATATATTGGTTGTACTGTGAGGGCTTTGCGATGTGAACAGCTGTTTGCAGATGACACTTTTTGGAGAATATCCAATTTTTTTTTTTATTTTTTTTTTCAAGAAGAAAACATGCTAAGAAGAAACACCTTCTGCTGTTTAAAAAAATATAGTTACCCCATAGTTTCATCTGGTGAAAGCACTGCCACCAAAATCATCTTGAGGTCTTTGATTCACCCCTGTGTAGACCTGTATGGCATGGATGAGATATTTCTCCAATCAAAAAAATACTTGTGTGGAAGCCTGACTGACCAAGGACTTCCCTGGGCTGCAGGAATAATCCTTCCATTTGCCTGCATGAAATATGTTTATTACTGTAGTATGTTTCAGCTCTTGTAGCCAGCTCCTCTTGACAGAAAATACAGGAGAACAAGTCCTCCCTATCCCTTCTCCACCAGAAAAAAAAAGTGTTAGAAACTTCCTCCAGCTGTGGCGACCTAGGGTCAGTGAATTGCAAAAGCAAAAACCTCTGCACTTCAGCTAAATTCTCGTTTATTTTATTAAACTTCCTCCTCCTCCCAGTCCACTTCCAGCTGATTTATTTGTCCCATCCACATGTTGTGTCCTGTCTGGCGTGCAGAGTGTGAACTTTCTGAGGTGATTTCCATTACTTGCCTACACAGCACCGAGGAGAAACCTTCAAACAGTACGCAAGGCATGAGCGCCAAGCTGTAACCACACTGGCTTCTCTGCTGGGACTTCTTTAGTTATTTCTTCCCAAAGCATATTATTTTTTATTAGGCTTGGAAAGAATTCTTATAAAAAAATAGGGATTTGAGCATCAAATCTCACTGTGGTAATGTAGACTGTTTATGTGAGAGAAGCAGTTCATCTGCAGAGTAGGAGTATTAAAGGTTGTAGCTAATTGGACAAAAGTGAGTGAAAATAGTGAAATTTCCCAAAAGAAGAGGTAGGAAATGACATTCCCTAACTTGGAAGAGACTTTGCAGGCTAGTGAGGTTCTGCCCCATTTTGCACCTCCTTGGAGGCAGCTATGGTCTAGGAAGGTTGAAGTAGACTGAGCATGAGCTGCCCTGGTGAATTAATTAGCAAATAATTTTGATTAATTCTGCACAGAGAAAAAGGGAAAGGACGGAAGCAAGATGGATGGCTGAGGTGCACGCAGGCTGTGAGGGAACAAGGAAACTTGAATGTCGGATAGCAGGACATCAACACCTGTCCCAGGAAATTGTCTCCTCCTCACTGTGACACAGACAACTAAACATTCACAAGGGCTTAGAAACATGGGATGAAAAATTTTATAGCAGGATTACTTTTCCCAGTAGTGATAGCTACAATGTTACAAAATAAATGATTTACAAAATAAAGCTTCAGTCCCTTTCCTCCCTCAGCTATTCATGGCCTGTCCACTCCATGCAGACACAGGCAGACATTTCACCAGCACAGCTATACCTGACTAGAGACATCAGTAGAAATGTAGTGAGAGACTGCTGTAGCCCTGAGTATTTCTGACTTGATTCGATTGACTTCCTCGGTATCATTCATATTGTAGGTTGTTGATTTTCTTTTCCAAGAAAGATGACATAGACTTAACTTAATTTAAAATAATAAAGCTTTTTTTTTTTTAAAAAAAAAAAAAAAAAGGCAAAACAAAACCATAAATTGAATTACTGTAGAGAGTAAGGTAGAACTGCACTCTGAAATGGCTTACTTCCTAAATTAAAAAAGAAGAAAAAGAGAATTATACACTCCTTAAGATTCACCCTTGTGTGATGATTGTTTGTAGACTACAGTACTGACCAGAGGCAAAAAAGATGGTTGCTGTTGGTTCTTCTGCTTGCTTTTGCCTGTTTATGAAATGTCATTTAAGAAAGACATTTTTCTATGGATATCAGTGTATGTACATTTATGGAAACAGACCCATGATAATTTCATGAGACAGAGACTCTATGTAGCATTATCCTCAACCTTCTTTAAATCATAACCCATCCTCAGAAGTCGAATGAAAAAGCGCATTACTCAGCTGATAACCTGTTTCTTTCTTCCCACAACACTTACAGTAATAAAGCTTGCTGGGTAGCCAGGCACGCGTGTAAACGTGCTTGTACAGCTGACCCACCTCACTGCCTGCCAGTGCAAACTAGGGCTCCTGTTGTCCTCCTTTTTAATGGCTGCGGGTGCCATTTGGTGCAACAGACACGTAAGAGAGACATGTCTATGGAGAATGAAAACTATGTGAATTCAAGTCTCTAAACAGGAAAAATGATCTCTGTACAGAGGTCAGAGAAAGACCTAAGTAGGAGAATCTTTTTCACCATAATGAGCAACTAAAACACTTCTCAGTCCTCTCCCATAGCTTTACTGAAGAAGCCTCCAATCCTCCGTTCCTTGCAGTAGACTTCATTACTCTTTTTTTCTGCACAGTAGCCCCTGCAGCACTGTCTCCACTTCCCACCAAATGTGTATCTATTCAAAATACTTGGTGTTCCTATAGGTATTGAGCACTCAGAACAGACGGCCAGTAACAGCTGAGCGTGTGCTAGCAGAGCTTGGGCCAGCGAGGCACAATTCCACCGATGGCAGCTGGCTGCTCTAGTAAAACTCTCCTGGGCTCATGAAATAACTGACATGAAAGTGATGTTTGGAGCAAGAAACGGAACTCATTTTTTAATTGACATTAAAGAGGAAATCATTTTAGTGTCAGATGATACTGCCCAGGCACATTTCCAGTAATTAAGGCTCAGAAAAAGCAATGGAAATACCTACGAGGTGTGTTAAGAATGAAGCCAGAAGCAACATATGAGAGGTGCCAGCTGAAGGACTCCCTGTGCTGAACACGACACCTAACGGGAAACCTTACAGGATTCAGCCACAGAGGGAGTAAAAGCAGCTACAAGACTCATGCATGGAGGAGCCTAGTTTATGCCTTTGAGTACGGTGTGAGGAAAGACAGAGATGATTTCAGAAGTGTGATGCATGTGGGAGCATAAGGTATTGTGATTTTGAGGTACCAACCTATATCCCCTCTTGCCTCAGCTTTGAAACACTTCTGATCCCATTTCTTCCCTCCCTGCTGGCTAATACAGCATCCATACGTGAGTTAGTTTGGGTTTTGTTGTTTGTTTGTTTTTTTTCTTATTTTGTACTCTTTCACATTAGATTTCATTTCTACATCCAGTTACAAGGTTTGGAGGTTTTTCTCAAAGAGTTTTTGTCTTACCTTTTCCATATTATATTTTGCAATACTATAATCACTTCGGAAATACATTTCATTGTACACAAAATCAGATGACATTCCTCCATTTTTACAACCAAAAAACACTGAAAAAGGAGTCAGCTTGACCTGAAGGATAAGCATATTTTTTAATATGGAAGCCTCAAATCCCTGAAGGATTTTTTTCTGCTATATCACCCTAACTGTTCTTGAGGCCCCCAGGTGAAAGGACCTCTCTGTTCCAGGGGTAGTTCCTCTCTGTTAGCCCCAGGCAGAGGTGGCTATCTAAACTTGCAAGGCAGATACCACCATATCCCAAGGTGTATATTCTTTGCCATTGATTGTCTAAATACTTTCCAGCTTCCCTGCTCCCCAAAATCGTGACACCTTCCCACTTACTCTCAGCTTCTTCAGTCAGATGTCAATTCAGGTAAGTATTCATAAACAAATAGTCTTCAAATGACTTTTTCAAGTTTTTATGAGGAAATGAATCAGCTTCCTTGTTAAATTCTAATTCTATTTTATGTTCTGGTTTTCTTATAGCCACTAAGAGCCCAGTCCTCCTCGCATCGTAAGAAAAGACAACATTCTCAAGAACTACAAAAGGAGCATGAGGATGTTCACAGTTTGATAATGTGTTTATCTGTTAAAATTTGCTTTTTATAAATCTTTGCTATTTTCCTGCTGTACCTCTTCATAGCAGAACACATTGCTTTCTTATTCTTGACAGATTCTGTATAAAATTATGGTTCTGCATCAATAATAAGAGTCATTAATCATAATAACAATGCATATCACAGGGTCTTCCAGGCATTCACCAATGAAATTGCTGAACCATCCTACAAATGAACCACCCTCCTCTCCTAGTAATTATTTCTGGGCTTCCACAGAAAACAAAGAGCTTGGTTTGAAAAACTGGGAGAAAAAAAAGATAATTTTCTCCCACTGGATTTTAATGAAGGGGGTGGAAGAATCTTCTTTACAGGAAGGCAGAAATGGTGAAATATAGTTATTGGAGAAGGGTTTAATTTTTGTATGTAAATGAAAATTTGTTTTTGAACAACTCCTAGTCAGTCAAAACTATGGACAAATATTTTGTTAAAAATGTACAAAAATTGTTCCCCAAAGGAGCCATTGCTTTTGTTTAGCTTCCAACAACTACATTAGCCAATAACAACAACTCCCTTATATTCATTGTTTATTTACATAAAGGAAAGAAATAGCAAGAGGAAAGTAATCTAACAGATTAGAGCAATGGACAGTAAATCCAATTCTATACTCAGTAAAGTCAGTAAGAATTATTCTGTTGAATTCACTGGCTACAAGAAGCAGCCTGTGATTCAGACATCATACTGAGCAAGAATTGCAGAAATAAGGCAATGGCAGAAACAGAGGTCATACATTTTAACTCTTTTATTTTTTATTTTATTTTATTCTTTTTTTGAGTGAGCTCTGAGAACAGATTGTGACAATGCGGAGTTTTGGAGGGCAAGCAATGCATTTAATTTGTTGACTATAAAGATGGTTTAATCACAACTGAAGTCCAAAAATTTTATCCAAGATTTTTCTCCCTCTTTATCAAGAAAAACTGCCACTGGATTAGGATGTTATCGCAGCAGGGATGGGATTATTATTTAGTCATATCACTTTTCTTCCCCACTGCCTTTCCATCTGCTTTATGGAGAGGATTTGATGGCTGTCAAGGAGGTGGATGGAGCCTTGTGAGAGCCAGAGAAAGAAGTGGGGAAGTGAGAGACAACCACTGCATGGGGAAAGGGTATAGAGAGCCTGGGAAAAGAGAAGGAAGAGAGGAAGAAATGTAGGTGGCACATTTGCCTTAGCTGTAGAAGTTAATTGTCAGCTGGTATATGGACATGTATTTGTGCTTGTTCACCTACGTACTTACAGTTTCTGCTTTCCAGAGTATCTTCTTTGTGAGTCACAGAACCTTTCCAGCCTCTTTTGAAACATCCCTGATCAGTTTTTAATTAACTGATTCATTTCAGGATTTTAATCTGAAAATAAGAAAACTGAAATGGGTCGTGCTACCTTTAAAAGGATATGAACAAAATATCATGTTGCCACTGTTACTGATGAACATTTCAACTTTGTTTCTGTACAACAGTTTGGTTTTGCTGCCTTTATTTCTGTATTTCTGCCATGGAAGCCTTAACAATATTATGCTTGATCCCTAGTCCTCAGTATAGCTCTAAATACATAGTTACAATAACTTGTATAATAACTCTGTATAAAATTATATTTCCAAATGAGCAAATTTTCCATACCCCAGTGCAGAATTAGACCTTATTCTTGTTGGGCAGACTCCCTCAGGTCTATTCTGATGGGAGTGCTGTCCTTGAAGATAAAAGCTTTCTCTTAGAAAGTAAATCTAGTCCATTTATTTTTTTTTTCTTCAAAAAGGAATTTTGAGAAAGCTAGCCCAAATTCTTCGAATAAAACAGGACTGCGTTCATCTGCCTATGTGGCAAAAAATTGCTCCTGAGTAATCTTTAAAATAAATGATTGCTTATCATTGTCTAGAATAGAAAGGTCTGGATTGGAAGGGACCTTTAAGATCATCCAGTCCCAACCCCCCTGCCATCAGCAGGGACACCTTCCACTAGACCAGGTTGCTCAAAGCCTCATCCAGGCTGGCCTTAAACACCTCCAGGGAGGGGGCATCCACAACTTCCTTGGGCAACCTGTTCCAGTGTCTGACCACCCTCACAGTGAAGAATTTCTTCCTAATATCTCATCTAAACCTCCCCTCTTTCAGCTTAAACCCATTTCCCCTTGTTTTCTCTTTAACTGCCCTTATGAAAAGTCCCTCCCCAGCTTTCTTGTAGCCCCTTCAGGTACTGGAAGCCACTGTAAGATCTCCCCGGAGCCTTCTCTTTTCCAGGCTGAACAGCCCGAACTCTCTCAGCCTGTCCTCACAGCAGAGGTGCTCCAGCCCTCGCATCATCCTGGTGGCCTCCTCTGGACTTGTTCTAGCTGCTCCAGGTCTCTCTTGTGTTGGGGGCTCCAGAACTGGATGCAGTACTCCAGGTGGGGCTTTATGAGAGCAGAGTAGAGGGGAAGAATCACCTCCCTCAGCCTGCTGGCCACACTTCTCTTGATGCAGCCCTACCCCAAGAACTGCAGCTACTGGGAGAAACAGGGGCAATTCATGCCAGATGAAGTCGACTGGGCATCAGAGAAAAATAACTGAGTTTGTATTTATGTAAATATTTGCTCACTGTAAAAAGATTCACTATGAGATGTGGATGTTGAAGACACTGAAGATGTTTGCTGTTCCAGTAAATCTGCAATGCTCCAACCCATTTACCTCAGACTGAATCAGGGATGGAGACAGTTAGACACATCAGGGAGTCTCTACCTTTTTCCATAACCCATTTAAGCTTTTTGTGGTTTTAAAAGCTGATCAATAACTGCTGATCCATATCAATGAGTGTGACAGTGTGGGACAGTCAAGTTAAGAAGCGTTAGCTTTTGAGACAGCCTTGAACTGACTGTTTTTTGATGAACACTGTGGCTTCTAAAAGTCATAATCATCAGACTCTCCTTCTTGTGGGGTTTTATTCCTTCCTTCCTTATTTTAAGGATACCTGGACTTGTATTTTTTTAACATACCAGTAGAGCTGCTGCAGACTTCTTTCCACCAGATGGCACCGCAGACTGTAATCCATAGCCATGATCTATATGTGTGTGTGTGTGTATTTGTATGAATGTATGTGCATAGGGACATACACATAGGCATGTATTTGTTGGTGCAAACTTATGACTGCTAGACACCTAGAGACCTCACCAACTTTACTTGTCTCTTTTCCTACCACAGAACGAGGAGAAAGACCAACCAACTGACACCTTGCATTGAGACTACACTAGAAATATCACTTCTATATTTGACACATCCGTGGTACCAGCACTCTGTACTATTTAAAATAAAACTAAAGAGTCAATGCATATTATGAACTTTTACTTTCTAGCACAAATTATGGTGGCCGCTTTCTTCTAAATTGCAATACCTGCTGCATGGTCCTTCTTAAATTCAGTTAAAATCAGAAGGATTATTTCTTGGAATCCAAATCTGAAATGTTTTCAATCCAACTGTTCCACATTCCAATATGGGTTGTCTACCCAGTGCTTTAGTAGGAAATGGAAAAGGAATTCTTTTTCTATCCTGACTGGTTGCCTTCCTTATCTTAATTTGACTCTTTGATAGTTTGATCAAATACCTTCACTGTTAAGAATATTATAGATATCTAAAAAATGAGCAGGAATTAATAATACACACAGAAAAAATAACTTTAAAACAAACTGGCAAATAATACTCATAAAACATTCATTGTATTGTGGGTTATGTATTTGTAACACACTTGACACATTTGATTTGTACTTAGTGCTCCCATTTTTTTTAATTAATTCTCAAATATTTCATTTTGGTTTAGAAACAAAACTTCTTGATCTGAAAAGTCTTCAGTGGGATTTGTCATCTGCTTCATGTCTGACACCTTGCCTTCATAAACATGTAAAATAATATTTTTGAGGACAACCATATTTAATTGTTAATGTAAAAGCTGGAAAGGTGATGTTTCATGCTGAAACGTAGATTAAAGTTATATCACTATCCTTTGCAAACAGTTTATCAGATCCATAAAGTCTTTTTTTGTCTGTGATTAATTTCCAAGCTATTTTAATTTCTGACATTTTCTTAATTCCTGATGTGTTTCCTTCCATGCTTTAAAGAGCTATTTTAGCTCGTGCTATTGTCACTACTTCATGGCAATTCCTGTAATCTATCACAACAATAAGAAGCACAACAAAAATGATACAGTCTTAGTGTATATGGAAGAAAAAAAATCGTATCTGTTGCATTTTTTCATCATTTGTCTGTTTCCAGCTGTTCCTCCCCTCCCTCCTGATTAGGTGTCACAATGGTGAAACTGCCTTATTCTCACCTGTAGAGCATTAATTTCCAACCCTTTCTGAAATAGTCAGGCACTTGCTGCCTCCAGGTCTTGCTGAAGACATCTTCAGCCTGTCTTAGCCTCCAGTCTTAGCTGGGAGCCTAAGCAATCCTGAGTGTATTGGAAACTTGCATGGGAGCCACCAGGAAATAAAAAAATGCATTGCTGATTTATGATGGGTGGCCAGGAACAAGCAGCAAAGGAATGAAATAGTGATTGAGTTACTCGGCAAACTCTTAATGCCAAAAACCAAGCCAAGAGTCTCCATTTGGGTACTCTCAACGGTGGCCTGGAGAGAGGGAGAAGAAATTTAATTCCTAGGATCATTAAACCTGGACAAGGCTTTTATGAGACAGGAAAGCTGCTTTGCATTCAGAAGGCTGCAGTTTTGGCTCATAACGTGCCAATGTCTCTGCTGCACGTGGTACTCTACCAAACAGGCTCTGGATGTGAGATTCTGAGCTTGGTATCCACAGTGCACTTGTGAAGCTCCAGGCTGAGCCTGCCTCACATGGCAGGCACACTGTATAAACTGCAGCATGTGTGGGAGACAATAAATCATGCTCTTTGGAAATAGTGCAATAATCAAGGACCAGGAAAGATAGATAGTTGACCAGGGAGAGGTGTGCTAATAGGTCTTAGCATGGTACAAAGGATGGACTGAGATGATTGTTAATTGTTTTCTACAGTCATGAATGTCATTTCTTAAAAGCATACTATAAAGTACATTTTAATGCCTCATCCTTTAATTCTCTTCGGTTTCCCCTCCGTCACTCCCTGTAAATGCATTGGCTTGTGGGCTTGATGGTACTTAATTTGTACATTTTTGCTTAATTTGATGAGCTGCAAGTGCTCTTTTAGCCTACTGTGAGCATTCAATAATCCAAAGTGGCTGTGAAGTATATAAGTCCTGTTGCTGCTCTGCTTTATAGTGCCTGATTAAAACAGAAATAATGTATTATGAAATCCCACTTAAATGTCTTTATTGGATCATAGCTATCCATCATAACTCAGAGGTAAAAACTGTCTTGGCTTGCTGGTCTATTTTTTTCCCTCTCTATCAATCTACATTAATGAGTGTGATGAAGTTAAAGCAGTAGCCTGTTCGCAGTTCTCTGGGGGTTTTCTATTAACATGCAATTTTAACATTTCAGTTCAGCAGAAATGTCCCCATCTCTTCACCTGTACCTGGCCAGTCCAGAGCTCTGTCTCAAACTAACTTTTGGGAAAGGTTCCTCAATTTCCCCATGTAGAAAAAATGGAATAAGAGTCTTTTCTCAGCACCTGTTTGAAAGCAACCTGGTCTAGTGGAAGGTGTCCTTGCTGATGGCAGGGGAGTTGGAACTGGATGATCTTTAAGGTCCCTTCCAACCCAGACCATTCTATGATTCTATGTTTGCAAAGTATGTTGGACTTTCAGGCACTTCTTTTTTAGGGGAAAAAAAACCCCAAACCAACCTTTCTTTTTTTTGAAGGATGCAGCACAGATTATTTTCTAGATTCATCTGTATGACTTGTGACAATGTTTTTTCTACCTTCTCATCCTAAATCTTCTCCATCCCAGATGCAGAAGCACGGCTAGAAGTGTGACTGCTCAGACCTGCCACTCTGACAAAAAAATGCACACTTGCTGAGCAGAGCACAATAATACCATCCTATACACTATATTCTGTATGCTTTACCTGCAAGGATAGGATTCCTAGATGAGGGATGAGGACTCCCTCCTCCTCCTCCTTCCCTCCTCTGTCCTTTTCCTTTTTTTTTTTTTTTTTTTATTTTACTTTTCACATGCTCCTTAATATCAGGATGCTCTAACCCACTTTTATTGAAGAGGTTAAATGAAGCCAGAATGCTCCAGACCAGTGTTCTGTCTCATCGACCTCCCCTCCAGGCTGTGTTCTGTAATTTCTCCCGCTGTGCTGAATTGATGCTTCTCTCTCTGTGTGAAATAAGCAGCCGCTTCCTTCCTGAGAGGAGACACGCTGCCTTCTGAAGTGCCCATTCAGCACCGCAGAGGACAAACTGTCTGGCAACAGGGGTGTGATTCAATGGCTGCGATATATGGAAAAGAACAAAAGGAGGGAGGTGCAA
>NW_010325756.1:13728-19461 GCF_000700745.2 Antrostomus carolinensis | reverse complement strand
GCTGGAAAACAGAATGAGGAGATAAAAAGAAGAAATTGAAGAGAGACTTAGGTTAGTAAACAAAGGCGAGCGAGCTATGAATATTAAAATTGTTGGTATAGTGATGGAGCACCCAAAACATAGCAGGTTCTTTCAGACAGATAAAACATGCCAGGTAACACTCTGCTGTGCAAATAGGTTCTTTGAAAGCACTACTACATCACACTGGTGCATATCTTTTATTTTAAATAAAGATTAATTCTCTTGAATGATAGAATACCTGGAAAAAAAAAAAAAAAAGAAACATATGAAGGTGGCCTTCCCTCCCTCCCCCCAATGTATAGTAGATCTGAAGCTTTTCCCCCAAATAATTGTTTTGATTCATTTCTGTTTTATATGTTTACAACATATTAAGTTACCCTCTTATTTTAAAATAGAAATTCCAGGTTTTCCTGGACATTAAGATTAATGTCTAATACACCTTTCCCAATTCATCTTTCTCACTCCACTAAGTCCCATCAGGAAAGTATTTTGGAGAGTCAGATTGTATCGATCATGCAGTTGGGACAGGTACAGGGGGGCTGTACTTAGAGAGCCCATTGGAGTGCTACATAAAAGTTGGAAGAGAAAGTCTGGAGAGACGGGAAAATTTGGTGTTGTTACAAGTCATCATTTTCACATCAGAGTGACTGAAGAGCACATGCCTGAGCACAGGTAGTCACTGCCACCCATGATCTGTGTGCAAGTGTCCAGGTAACTGCTGCAGTTTTGAGTAGTGTCACTTTGTACTGCATGACCCTTGTTGGCCACAGGGGTCTACAGTTCTTTGCCATCACTGTTTCAGTAGCTTTGGCCTTTCACAACATAAAATAAATACCATCACCTTCTCTCCTCACCAAGGTTAGTTTGCTTAGGCAGGAGCAGCTCTGGTCCTTGGTGCTTCATCATTAATCTGCAGCAGCTCCCCTGTCGCAGTTCACTGATCTCTGATCTCAAGGTGGATCCTTTCCTGAGAGAATCAGTTTCAAATAGGGAACTGCTTTAAAGAGGGAGATTTTTATGAACCAACTTGGAACTTTTTTTTTTTTAATTTATTTATAAGTGAAAAAAACCCAAAGCCCTTGGCTTGTGTTTTCTCTATGCACCTTTTAAAATTGTGTCACTTGCAATAATTTTTGGAAAGGAAAGTTTGTTTTTTTAGGAAGCAAGATTAATCTCTGAAAAAGTCACCTATAAATGATGAAAGACATCCACTGTGGTATCAGAAGCACAATAATATTTGTTTGACTTTGGGATTTAACACCAAAACTAACACCTGGATGCCCTGCAAGCTATGCCATGCTGTAGATAACAGCCAGCCTCACTGTCTTGCTCATGGACTCCCACCATCACCTTTCCTGGGTGGTAGGTATCACCTGAGCAGCTCCACAAGCTCAGCTTGAACAAAATAGCAGCAACACTTCAGACCTTCTCTGGCAACGCAACTGCCAGGCACAGCAGCATGGGTATTCAGCAGCTGTCCCAGCCCTCTGCCCCTTCCAGAAGGTTCTGGTCAATCTCCAGCCCAACAGCTGCCTCCATTTCTGTCTTTCAGGGAAACACTCAGTGTACACATCAAATTGCAGAGAAGCAGGTGGCATTCACATGCTGTCCCTCATAGTGAGTTCCTGCTGTGCATGAACACCGCTGTGGGCTGGGAGGTGGGAAAAGGCCTGCAGCTCTGCCCTTCAGGGCTATGCAGCAATGGGCAGCTATCTCTTCCTGTTAGGACAGCTGCTGGTGGCCTCTTGGTACTGAAGGCGTCTGGTCTTGGCTGGAGGAAGATAAGCCCCACTGGGTCTGGGCTAAATTCCACCCAGGTTTTGGGCATTAGTACATATGGCAAGAAAAGCTGAGTCAATCCTAGCTGCATCTGCCTTTTCCAGAGAGCTAATTAGAAGTGCTAGCAGCTGAGGAGGAGGCTGCCAGGTGTGCAAGGTTATATGTGATTCTCTTTACTCGGCCTTGGATGCTGCCCCAGGAGAGTTTGGCTGTGTGGTGCTCTGTCCTCGGGTCATCGTTCAAGTCTGAGGAGTGCGGTAAGGAAGCTAAGTAACGAGTGCTGCTTTGGGTGCTAGTGTGTGATCTTACTCATTTGGCAAGGTGGAATTAGGTTGTAATTCTTCAAAGAGAGGTCATTATCATAGTCAGCAGTTTCTTTAGTGTTCTCAACGTGGTCTTGTGTTTGCTGTTGCTGCAGCTTTACCAGTGGTTTTAGGCTTTGCATTATGAAATTCCTACTTTTAGCTCTTTTTATTTTAAACTTTGTCAGTACAGAGGTCTTGTGTTGCAAGGGGCAATTGTGCCATGACTGCAGCCCTTAGATAGCATGTGATATTTTCCCTTTGTCTCCCAGGAGCTGCAGAGTCTTCTTGCCCTTCTTTGCTTCCGAGCTCTAGAGGGTCTGTGTAAGGAGTACATTTACTGACAATGTGTGTGGATTTCAGTGTGAACTAACAACTTGGAGAAAATGATTGAGAGTTGTCTGGGGAATCACTACCCATCATCTTTGCATGCTAGGCTGCTCTATGAATGCTAATACCTGTAAGCAAGTCAGCCCAATGATTAGGTAATTTCTTTTAATTTCCATCAAAATTCAGGAATCTTCTATGTAAGGGCTGTAGGAAACTTAGAACAGGAAGGACGTATTCTGTCTCTGTTGTTAACTCTTTGAGAGCCTTCTTACTATGTTTCTGTGCATTTCTGTGACTTAGATTTCCCATTTCTAAAGCGACTGCATCTGTTTGTCTCCCCCAAATGCATTCAGTAAAAAAAGCTTTGACTTTGCATATATAAGAGCTTCTTTAGCAGATGTGCAAGCTGATCTATGCAATTTGCACTGTATGTTTTTGTGGTGCTATTGCAGCCCTGACCTTTTGTGTGCAACTACTCACACCATGTAAGTAGTCTTTAGACATGAGATGTTCACAACCCCTTTGAAAATGTAGCCCACTGTGTTTTCCTTGAAGGCTTCAAGCCTCTTTCGTTGTTATTTCCTAAATTATGTGATGCTGCTTGGCCATTTGAAGTGACAAAGTGCTTTCAAGCACAAAAGACTTGATGTTGATTTTTCTTTTGTTTTAATTAAATTCTTTGAGAAGAACAGGAAGGAGGCAGCTTTGTGAGGTGAGTAAATGATAGCTAGCCCAGTTGTGGGTATGAGGAAATAAGGCTGTACGCACAAACACATGCAGGGTAATAGTCTACTTCAACAGTAGGTTCCCTTGCTAATTTGGAAAGCCATTCCAGCTCTGCCTTGATTCTATTTCAACCACAAGCTGTGAATAAGGAGGGCTTTTAAGTTGTCATTTTGTTAAAGCCAGCTTTTAAAACACAAGAGGAAGAGACATCAATTAGCAAAGCAAACAAACCAACCTATGGAAATAAACTCTTCTCCTCGATATGTAATTCAACACTGACAGCCAGTGCTACAAGATTTTACTATCTTCTGGGTTTTTGGTTGGTTGGTTTTGTTTTTTTGTTTAGTTCAAGGGGTTTTTGTTTTGTTTATTACATTTTTAGGGGACGGCTTAGTAATCAGAAAGCTTGTTTTGGCAGGTGAATATATTAAAACATGAGTATGCTGAGGTGATTTGATTTCAGTTAAAGTCAAAATGGAGCTAGTGGGTGAACTAATGTAAAATGTAGTATTAGTATTACTGGATTTGTATTTACATTTTTTAGTACCTGAGGGAACCATTTCTGGGGCTAAAATAAGGTGTTGGTTTGCCTTTTTTTCCCATGTTATTTTCTCCAATCAGGAAATGAAATTGTATTAAAGCAATGTATTTCAATGTAATGTATGACTACCTGATGCATTACAGAAGCCTGACAGAAGAGTCCACCCCATTTTTAACCAAAACTTTAAAATCAAATGAAGGAAACTCTTGAATTGTGAACTGATTCTTTAGAATTTTCTAGTAATAGAAATAGTTGTGTTTCAAAGACACAACTTGAAATATAACTTTCTCAGAAATAACTGATAATTAATTCTTCCATAAGTGTACAGGGCAAGGCCACTAATTACTCAATGATAACAGAAACTGTACTTTCGACTGAGCTACCATACTACAATGAACTACCATAATTTCTTTAACAATAGCAGAAGTATGCCAGATCATCAGTTGAGATTCTTGGCCTGTAATTAGCTAAACTGGTAGTTGGACGATTAATTAGTATTTCTTAATGAATGAACTGACAACTAAACACATACAGTAAAAGTATAGCCTAGTCTTTCTTTTTGTTTCAGACAGAGCAGTGTTATTTTCTATCTGCTTTCCTGTTTGTAGACTTCTAATGTTTGTAGACTTTTAATGCTTCATTGAAAACGGGGTCCAAACCTGCCCTTGTGCAGTCACCGAGGTGAGTGGAAGCTGTACATCCATGTCTGGGGATAAATAATTCCCCATGTTTACTTAATCTGTGTATTACGTTGCAGTGTCAACGTATTCAATAGGATGTGCTTCCTAGAACTGAAACACATGGTGAAATGTGGTCAGTCTGCATTCTGAGATGAAATTATGATATATGAGTGCCTTTGAATCCCAAGGATGCTGCAATATTTTGATGGGACTATCATTTTAATATAAAATCAATTTTTATACAAAATAAATGGTGCACAATTGCCTGCATACTTTAGAGCTACTAAGGAAGAGGAACACATTAAGAAATTCATCCTCTTAACCAATATCTAGCACATCTCCTACTAAGGTTAATTTTCAGCCCTTTTTTTTTTCTTCTAGTTGAAACTATGCAAGTCTGTTGCATCAGAATTTCAAGGCATATATACACATCTGATTTTCACAGACCAATGTGAAGTAACAGGCATTAGCTATCTGCCCATCCCTTCTTCATAATGTGTGTTTCTGAGGGTACTGTGTGGAATAAGATGGACAAAGGACGTTAGGTTTGTGTGGGTGAGATTGTGAAAAGTTTAATTTGTTGGTATTGTACTTACTGTGATAAGAGTCTTTCCCGTAGAAATAATGAACAAACCAGGAAGAATAAATGAAGCTGTCTTTTGTAATTCTGAACAGGAATACTGAGAACAATAAATCGGTTACAGCTGAGCTAATGAAGTCTGAGTTCCTATGGATTTGGATCTTACATCCTCTTTGCTTCTCTACCTCCCCATCAGTCTCCTGTTGCAATACCTGCATGTCTTCCTGTTTTCCCCAGTTGCACTCTTGCTGTCCCTCTGTAAAACCTCTCTAGTCTATCCCTCTCACGCTGTTCAGATCTGGAGGTCCATCATGCTACGGCTGGGTCAGAGCTATGTGTGGTCTGACTGGCTGCCTGGTAGATGAGTACCAAAAGGCAAGGTCGTCTATGCTACTTCGCCTTTCAGCGCTTCGTGAGGGGTGTCCATCTTCCTCCCTGAGCTTCCCTTCTGCTCCTTTAATGGAGAAAAAAGTGTGTGTGTGTGTGTATATATACATATATATATATATACAAAAAATACACTGTTACTTTGAGACCTCTGTCTCGCTCTCAAATTTTGTAAAAGTTAACCAGCAGGTTCAGACATGATTAGTTGTGGTCTGTTAAACAACAGAAATACCTTGTTTCCCTAAGAAATCCAAAGAGGCAAACAGTAGAAAAATACAAAAATCTCCTTAGTTTAAAAACAAACAAACAAAACTCCACCAAAACACCCAGATTATTTATTTTCAACCACTGTTCTTGTGGTTCTGCTTCCCACTCCCCCCCTCCCCC
>NW_010325756.1:0-13711 GCF_000700745.2 Antrostomus carolinensis | reverse complement strand
CCCCCGTTTTTTTGTGGGAGGCATTGGTGGTTGTTGCGTGGGTTTTGGTGTTTGATTTTTTTGGTGTTTTAAGGGGGTTTTTTTGGGTGAGATGGGGGTTGGTTTTGTTAGTTTTTTGTTTTGTTTTGGGTTTTTTTTGGTTGGGTTTCCTTTTCCCCAAACTGAAATGTTTGCTTACACCAAAATGTAAGGAAGCAGGTCTTGCAAGTGCATGGCATATTCCTAGATGTAGTTGTCTTAGTAGAAAAGTGATTTTTTTCAAGAGGATGGTACGATGAAGCGATTGAGGGTAGAGGGGACAAAGTATCACTTGCACCATCACTGCTGGAGGAGGGCAGGAAGATGGGGGCATCAGGGGACGTGCTGCAGTGCTATTCTCGGGTCACAGGAGTCTGGTTTCTGCACCTTTGAAATTTTAACTTAAAGCTACTGTCCTTATTTCAGCAACCCAGTTAATACCACGGAAGCAGTGTAGAGTATCTGGCACATCCCTTTAATTTTGGGTAACAGAGACTATGTTTATGGGGTAAGACAAAGGAACGTGTCCTGGATATCTTTGAGCACATGGATTGAACAGGAGTGTAATAGATGTTCCTCTTCTCCCTCAACCAATTTGCTGGTGAGCAGGACTGTTGAACATCCACGATGTACTTTGGCTGCCACTCAGGTGTAACCTGTGCACACTTGAACTTTAGGTATTATGTATCTGCTGGGGGAGGAAGGAGATGCATTTGAAGTAACCTTGAAGTGTGTCAAGGGCCATGAAAGCAGATCTTGAGAGATGCTTCAGTGCCATACCTGGAGTATAAAAAGGTGAACACTGAAACAGGCTGAAAATGCATCATTATGTCAGACTGAAGTGTGAGGAATGAGTGATAAGCATCAAAAAAGCATGTTATGGTGTTGATTACAACAGCGGTCAATTGCAGCTAGCCTAACTCTGTGGGGCACCTGATTTAAAACAAGCAAACAAACAATCTACCTACATGCAACAAGGCCCTCCATCAGATCAGTGCCTATTATGACTCTAAACCACTCTTAGGAGCAGTCTGTAGATGAGAGCTAGGCTGCCCAGCTGCAGACTTTGCTCTTTCTTTCAGCAATCAATCTGTCTCCTGAGATTTATCTGGAAATTACAACTGGTATCATGCTAGGCAGGAGTTGAAGGATAAATAGTTTCTACAGATAAAAAATTACAGGTTCAAACTACCCTAGTTGCCACCAGAAAAGGTGATGTGGTGGAGACTGTCTCTCTGGACTGCATTAAGGACACAGTGCATCGATGGACTTATGATGTGTTTAACTTTGTCACATGTATAGTGAGGCAATCTGAGATGCACTTGTAAGATCATGTCTAAACTGATGGATGGCTTCAGTCTTAAGTACCAGTCTAAGTCAGAATCTCTTGGAAATTCAGAAAGCTGAAATGCATATTTTTTTGGCATAAAATCAGGTTTAGATAAACCGATTCTCTTATGTCTCAAGGTCCTGCTCTTACAAACTTTTTCTTATTTGCAGCAGTTTTGCTTTGAAGTGGATCTTTCATCTTATGTATTTCCTTCTAGTAGGTGGTGGAGTATAAGCTTAATGTGGTACTATGTTTTAATTGTCTGCTCAAGCAGTCAATTGAAGTAAACCATTGCACAATGAAATTGCAGTGTAGCAGAAATACAAGGTGTGTCGTGATGGGGAATGAGCCCCTGAAAGTCTCAGTCACTTCAGTGGGAAACTGCTTCAGCAGAATGAAATAGCTCTGGACAGCGTGTGAAGGAGCAGAGACAGTGAGGATCAGAGCCTGTGGGGGTGAGCCTTTTCTCCCCTTTCCTCTCCCCCTGGACAAGTAATTAGCTGATTATAGCCAGAGCTTTTTTTCTTATTTCTCATTTGTGCTTGTATTTTTACCTGCTATTACCTTTTTAAAAGACGTTGCTGACAGTTTCATTATTTCAGTCCCCTAAGCACTGCAGAAGAGCAGAGGGGGGAAAAAAAAAAGTCTTCTGGTGCATACTGACTATTAATAACCTTTGCCAGGTCTGAAGACTAAACAGTGCAAATAGCTGTCATTTATAACACCAACATATTGTCTTTCCTGGTGGAAATGTAAGATATGAATGCATTTGACTGCTGGCTGTAGCATGTACACACACATAACTTGCATATCTAAGTAGGATATTAAGCAGTCCTTGCAAAAAAGCAAAAGGAAACAAAAATGCCTCTTCTCCTTTAAGTAATTCAAAGAATATTAATAATGTCTTAAAAAAATAAAGGCAAAAACCTCTTATGTTAGCAACGCTAATGTTCATTTTTACTGAATCGGTGACCTTCCATCTCACCTTTAGGATAGCAGTAAATCTTGCTTGGTTAGTGAGCCAATATTGTCTAAAAATAGCCTGTGTCTGAGTGGGAAGTGCATACAGCTCTCTTCTTACAGCTGCCTAAGAGACTTCTGTCAACCTGTATTAGATTCCAAATATTTGGGTAATTTCTTAGAGTGTGAAGGCCCTTGCTTATATTTGGTGTGTCTTTTTGTGTGAGCAGAAGTGGCCTGAGATTTAGTAAATAGACTCTGTCCAAAGCAAAAGTGTTCTGAGTGATAGGCAAAAGAATCCATTTTGTCTTAATGGCATAATATTAGCACAATTCATAAAGCAGATGTAGTGCAGGGGCATTTCTAGATCCTACTGGAAACGTACTTGCAAATTCTTCCTGCGATGCTATGAATTTCTTGAAAGAGTCATCCTGCTCTATCTCTCCGTACTATTGATCTGTGTTTTGATCCATTTGGTCAGACAGAGGGAACTTAAATTGGAGATTGCTAGTAAGGGATTTAACAAAAGAGCTGCTTCAAGATTTCCACCGTGGGTCTTGATAGCATAGAAAAGGAGAGTTAACCTAGCAATGTCAGCTGTTATACATCATTGGGTTGGTGTTATCCTTCACTGAAGAGGCAGATACTAAATTAGATGTTAGAAAGAAAGTCACTGTGACTAGCAATTTTATCATGTTTAGCAGGTTGCAATAATCTTACCCACACTGTAGAAAAGTATTGTCAGTAGTGCAATATTTGACAACTTTTGAGTTACTTTTTAAATATACTATGTGAGTAGAGATTTTTGGCTTTTTTGTAGTAAAAATTCTGAGGTAACATACTTTGGTCGCTTCTGTATAGCAAGCGTTTATCTGTTCTGTGTTTATTCACTAAATTGCAGCAGGACTTTTTATCAGCTTTGTGAAAAGGTGGATTAACCCGGGTATAGTACTGCACAAACACAGCCAGCTTATTCCTGTTATCTCTGTGTCAAACAGCAGCAAGCTGACGGATTTCCACGGTAGTGCTGTGCCATGTGAGTCCACTGGGTCTCTTGTTCTAGTTCAGGGCTCTATGGCTTGGTGCTGCATTGCCCAGTGGGTATGACTCAGAGAAGACCTCAGGTAATAACTTAACCTGTTTGAGATTAAGAGGATGTTGTGACCACAAACTGGTTTGTGGAAACATGCAGGGATATGTTGTTCTTACTTCAATTTGTCATGAAAATAAATACTGCAATCCAAAACAAGATGGTGAATGAAGTGTCATGCGATAGCTAGCTCTAAGTATTCAGCTTGTTCACAGGTGGGAAGTGCAAGATGTAGAGGCAGAAGTCCTGGGCTTTTTTGAACATATCAAAAGTAGGTTATTTGTTTTTTAAGCCATGCTGTCTCTGAGTGCAGAAGACATTACTAATGTGTACTGCTATATCATACATTACTATAGTGATATACATAATTAGCATTACTAATTAGAAACACAGAAAAGTCTATTACTTCTAAACTAGGTGCTAAACTATTGGGTGATGGTGCTTCCTAAATTGCATTAAACTGTTGCAATGTTTCATAACACTGCAAGTGTCTGTTCAATGCTTTTCACTGCTTGAAGAGTCAAAGTAGGTCAGTAATATTTCTTCTTAAAATATATTGTTAAGGAAACACCTTCCTCTGACATTCAGAGATAATTGGTATTGTTAGTCTGAAAGGATATCACCAATTAACAATTAATCTGTGGTAAGTTAACCTTGGCTGGAGAGCGGGTGCCCACCAAGCCACTCTATCATTCCCCTCCTCAGCAGGACAGGGTGGAGAGAAAATAAGATGGGGGAAAAAGCCCTCGTGGATCAAGATAAAGGCAGTTTAATAAAGCAAAAGCAAAGGCTGTGCATAGAAACAAAAGAAAACAAAATATTTATTCTCTGCTTCCCATAAGCGGATGATGTCCAACCACTTGTATGAATAGAAAATTCCTCATCCTCTTCTGAAGTAGTAAAAAATATGCTGACTGGATCTTGAAAATAAAACACTTACTCTGAGAGGTTAGTGGCTATTGAAATGCTTCATGCTTTACTTTTTAACCTAAAGATTCCAGTTCTTGTATGCTACGGTACAAATAACGTGCTCTACTTCAGCAGAAGCCAGTGCAGCTCATCCTGAATCAAGCTCTGAGAAAGGCCAGATCATTCACTCTCTGGAGGCACCTGTTTGTCTCTTTTGATTCCAAAAAGAGCCTTGGGAGGTTACACTGCATTTGGAAGTCCAGCTTGAGGTACCTAGATTTAGGTGAGATCCTACCTTAAGGTAATCAGAGGAGGGACTGTTTCCCTTTTGTATCTCAGAGGAAATGGCAGGTTGTGGAACCACAAACGGGTTTGTATTCTATCTGTATTTTTAACTTCCAGAGTTTGTTTTCTGTAAACTGTCCCCAGCAGGTGATACTGGTAGTCATTGCTACTTGGAGTTGGAGAAGGGAGGGCAGGCTAGTAAGAACAGCTTTGCAGCCACTTGGTTACTTTTTCTGATTGCTTTACATTCTAGTTAGGGACTCAACAGCATTCTTGTTTCCTCGTAGTTATTTCATTTGGCCTTGGAAAATAATTGCATACACAGTAAACTTTGTCGCCAATCATAAAGGATCCAATTTGCATCCTGTGGATCAGATCAAGCATATAATATTCCTACAAAGCCAATGTAAGCAAGATGGTCACCCAGATGAAGGGCAAGACTGCTGAAGGTATTCACTGAGTGCAGCTGTAGATCTTGCTCCTGTTGCTGAAAATCTACAGGACTTAACTGAGAAATGATGTGGCTGGGGCATTCCTATGACTTCATAACCTTTAATCTGCACTTAAGGGTGAATGTCAGGAGGATGGAGCCAGGCTCTTCTCAGTGATGCCCAATGGTAGGACAAGGGGCAATGGGTGTGAGCTGGAACACAGGAGGTTCTGCTTAAACTTGAGAAGAAACTTCTTTACGGTGAGGGTAACAGAGCACTGGAACAGGCTGCCCAGGGAGGTTGTGGAATCTCCTTCTCTGGAGACATTCAAAACCCGCCTGGACACCTTCCTGTGTGATCTCATTTAGGTTCCTGCTCTGGCAGGGGGATTGGACTAGATGATCTTTTGAGGTCCCTTCCAATCCCTAACGTTCTGCGATTCTGGGTGAAGGGAGCTCTTGCCAACCTGATTGTGAGCTTTGGGCTGCTCTACTTATGGCAGTCAGGAAAACTTACAGTGAGCTTAAAAGCATAAATGTAAGAAAAATAGTACTTTTGCATTTCTTCCTTTCCTGTTGCTCAGCATGCATCCAGGCAGATCTCAGTGTCATAAGAGTGAGCTGCTTTGTTTGCACCGTGTCTCTTCAATGTGAAAACAGAGTATTTGAACTTCCAGGGATCTTAGCTTAACAGCTTCCACTGAGGGCAAAATCCATGTTTCTTGACTTGCCTGAAATGGCAAAATTTCTTTTATTGAGGGTGGAGAGGAAAACCTTGTTATTTTTTTTCAGATAAAAAGAAGCCCCCCAAAATATTAGAGAATCAGGGGGTTTATCTTTTATCTTGTGGGTGGGGTTTTGTTTTTTGCTTTGTTTTGTTTGTTTTTTTTCCTTAGGGCACTTGTATCATACAGAATATGAGCTTTGTATTTTAGCCACTAGGTGGAGAAAGCAAGCCTTCTGTAGTTTAATAGCATTTGTAGTATAATGCTATTCTGACCTAAATTCTGGAGATATCTTGGAGCAGAAAAGTTCCTTCTTTCCTGTACTACTTCAGAAGGTAAAGTAGCAATGAAGAGTGGAGAGCGGCTAGCTGAAACTTTACTGGAATTAATTTTAAGAAAATACAGTTGAAGGTCAGTCTTAAATATAAAAACAAGTACACCACAGCCAGCCTCAGGTAATCTTCTGAACTGGAATTCTGATCATCATTGCTTCCGATGCCTGAGTAAGGAGTTGAGCTGCCACTGCAAAAAGATTGTACACATCACTTGTCACATCTTCATTAGAATAGGAGGAAAAAGAGTGGATGTCTACAGATGACTTGTGATGGCACCCTCCTGTTTGAGGGTGAGATAGGAGTCATTGTTTCAACATGCAACTTCAGTACATACGTGAAGTTGAGCAGTCTCTGCTGGGAAGGTTGGAAGACATTAATTTCAGCACAGTTCAGTCATCAGAGACCTCTGAGTGAGACCCTACTCCAAGCTGGCATGGCTGGGCATTGCCTCTGATTCTCGTGTCTTTCAGTGTCTAGAAGGGAGGTAATGGCACTACATCCTATTGCAAATGAGGTCTGAAGAAATCAGAATGGTTTTGGGTTTTATTTCTCAAAAGGAATCACTGCAGCATTCTTTTCTCTGCATGTATATATGTGTGTATGTGCTGAATTTTATCCAAATAAGCTAATAATTCCCCCAGCCTGCTGTTCCAATCTACTGAAAATGTTTTATTTGTCTTTTTATAGAGACTTTCCTTGGTCTAATTACGAAAGGACTTCAAGTGTCTGCAGGACAGCATGTACACCTCTTACTTGCATAAATACCCATTAAAGAAAGAGTAGTTGTTTCTGCCATTGAACTTTCTGAAATCCCCCTCTGGACAGCAAGTGTGTTTGTCAGAATTCTTCTTCAGTCAAAGCTAAGGTGAAAACATGATAAATCCATGCTTTCCCTGTCCATCCTAACCATATCCCAGTAATGCTGCCCGATTTGGGCAGTGAGCTGACTGCCTACGACATCCTGTACTCCAGAGGAAGAGATGTTTTAGATGTTTTATATGCTTACAACCCATTCTTTTAATGCCTGTTTTTGTTTTTTTTTTTCTAACAAGCTAGTACTGTAGTTTGTGTTGGCATCTGCAGGTAATGACAGTGGCCAACTCGCTTACTAAACTGTAGTCTTGGTTACAGTACCTTGCACCTTGAATCATTAAGATATACTTAAGTTTGATCTGGACTAGTCTCAACATTGGCTAGAATAAGTTTCTAAAGAGTAGCCTTGTCTCGTGTAGTAAAAAGCTGCATAGAAGAGGTCCTAAAGAGAATGCATGAATGATGTATCTTGACCAGTGGAAGTAGCAGTCAGAACTATTTTTTTCAAGTCATTTACAGTCTTTCCATCTATTTTGATCTTGCACTCCAGTTGAAATGAGAATTTTTCTGTCTTAGATGCAGCTTGAGTAATTCATTTCACAGCATGCAGTGCGTGATGAATTACTGCAGATGAAAGATGACGTTAAGATAACAAAATATATAGTGAGAGTAAAATAAATTAAATAGTGCTGTGTTTATAAACAGCTTTCAAGACTAAGAAAAGGTCTCTTCAGATGCTGTCAGCTTCATTGATCATTGCAGTTATTTGCTGGTTTCCATCCCAATTAAATCTTTCTACTACAGATTTGGATAACAACATTTAAAACCACGAAGAGGGCCTTTTTTAGCAGGGCCTTTAGTGATAGGACAAGGGTTAATGGTTTTAAACTAAAAGAGGGGAGATTTAGACTAGATATAAGGAAGAATTTTTTTATTATTAGGGTGGAGAAACATTGGAACATGTCCAGAGAGGTGGAGGATGCTCTGTCCCTGGAAACGTTCAAGGTCAGGTTGGACAGGGCCCTGGGCAATGTGATCTAGTTGAAGATGTCTGTGCTCATTGCAGTGAGGTTGGACTAGATGACCTTTAAAGGTCCCTTCCAACCCAAAACATTCTATGAAAGATCTTATTCTAAGTTGTTCATTCATGTAGCTCATCAAATGATATTTGTGAACTCCTCAGGTTCAGTTTTCATTCATGGCCACTATCAAATGACTCATTAAGTTCGGTATTTGAGAATTTCATGTTACTACTTCTTTGTTTTTAATTGGCCTCTGTGCAGTTAAAGGGATGAGTTTGATTTTTATGTATGTGATCAAGATTAAGCTCAGTTCCACTTCTCTTTTTTTATATATATATCCTGCCAATGTCTGATCTTTGGTGGTCTTTGTGCCTTTCACATATTTTCTTATGAAGCAGGAAAAAAAAGATCACAAACTACTGGTATCTAAATCAGGTCAAAGTTCTCAAACCAACTCAAGTTAGTTTTTTCTTAAATTATTTTTCACTTTCAACAACAGGAAATAATTTACTGCAAGATGTTAAGCCTCAGATAGATTACAGTTGTACTAAGTAATTTTCTTGATTTCATGATTCAGAAAAATACATGGATTCTGTAAACTAGGTTTTCCATCAACTAAAGAGTTTGTATATGTGCTGCTGGACCAACAGCTAACCAGATGCCCAAGGAAGTTTGATTTTGGGGCTGTTGACTTGCTCTGAGCCTCACTGATAGAGGAATTGCAGTATTTCTGAGACACTATGCAGAAAGAAAAGGAACGTTGAAGCATAACATAAAAAGCAAAGCCAGTATGCATCTGAGCCAAGGTTACTGCTTTGTCCTCGTGAGTTATCTGGGCTCTAAAGGGCGTTACTGAATGCATGTGGTCCTTTTTTTTAGAGAAGAATCTTGACTTTTCCATATCTTTCAGAACACCTGTAGTAAGTTAGCTGAACACACATGCTGCCATGCATGAGATCTGATATGGCCCCTGTTAATGGCAATGTAAAGAGTCCTACAAGCTTTAAAACAAGACAAATGGGGATCTAAATGCCTGTCAGATTTATGTGGATTCATGTCAAGTTTCCCAGAGCAGCTACTGTGTTATACAGGCAAACATGTATGTTGCAAAGGGATGTTGAGAGATCAGCAGTCTTGAGATAGAGATTGGACACATAGGAAAAATGATTGAGGAAGATTGAGGTTGTCTGATAAGAAGAGGGGGAGGATAAAACATAGCAGCTTTCAGATACATAAAAAAGATGCTCTAGAAAGGAAGGAAGGAAGGAGTTTGCTTTGCTTTCCAACTCGGTGACGGATGAGACAAGAAGTGGTGGGCTTAGATTTCTGTGGGAGTGATTTATTTTACAACAGGGGAGAATGCTAACATTTAAGAGTTAGTGAGGACTGGGATGGGCTAGAGGGAATATGTTTTTGAGTACAGGTTAAAGAAGTATTTTGTGGGAATGATTTAGACTAAATATTAGATGTTCTGTCAATTTAGTAGTTTTTAGGCTCTGAAACTGTAGAAATTTGAAGTAAATGTCTAAAGAAGAATGTTTAGACCTATTAAATGTAATTCAGTTGGTAATAGCACGCTAAACCTTGTGTATCTCAGGAGATTTCTGCAAAACCATAATTCGGTCACATTCTACTCATGACTATCCAGATTCAGATTCTTGAGGGCAAGTAATGTATGTGTAGATATATTTATACACATACATATGGATAGAGGGAAGTGTGGGGAGCAAGAGAGATTCAAAGGGCTCAAATTTTCTGTGTACTCCTTCAAAAAGAGACAAAGAATAATTGAGCACTTCATTCTTGCACCACCATGCCTCCCAGTGACATGGTAAGGCCGCAAGATTGCATTCTTCAAAAGTGTAAATGATTAGAGAATATAATGCCAGTCCTTAAAGTTGCAAGTGAAAGTTGAATCTTAAGTATAATCAATAAATGATGTATATCACTTTCAGAGATGTGTGCTTGATCACACCTATAATAAAATGGCAAAGTAGCTTTTCCAGGAAAAATATTTTTGCCAGGGTTATGTGCTACACTGATAATGACTATATAAATACCATCAGTGAGGTTAGCTGAAAAAAACCTGGAGTGGTTGAAAATTTTAAATATTAAATATATTATTGACTTCAGTAAGCTCAGTACTGTTTATTTAGTAACTAACAAATTAAAACTGGTGGCCGGTAAAAGACTGTTGGAGGTCGTTGTAGTGCTATCTCTTATAATTTATATAACTGTAGTGCCTGAGACTTTTTGTTATGAAAAAATCTCATACCTCCAAATGTTAAAAGCCAGTTTCTGAACCCATTTATTTAGTGTCGCATCTTAGATAACCAATGCCAAGCGCAAAGGAAGGCAAGGATGACAGGTATGAACAGTGAGGTAAAAGTCAGCATTTCCACTGAGAGAGACAGGTAAGTTGAAGTCAGGCTGTGATGCATGTGAAATTGAAGAGAAGGAGCTTGGGCTGGATTCAGTGGGGTAAGAAAATCAGGGGAAGAATTAAAGGAGATATGGGACATGAGAGAAACAGAAGATGAGCCAAGAAAATTATCTCGGAGTGGATAAGGGTAGGGTAAGGTTGTATTTATCTAAGTTGGAGGAAGACCTGTTGCAAAGAGTGTGGTGGAAGATAAGAGAAACTTGGCTAGCATTTTAAGTAGGTGATCAGAGTAGGGACTAGCACATTTTACTTTCTGCAGAGAGTAACTATTGGCTATCATTTTAAAAATGAGGTTCAAATGGAGGTACTTTGAACATTAAGAAGCATGTACCCAATTTTAAATGTCTGCATTTTTCAGTTCAGTCTTTTGGTACTTGTCCATTTAAAGGGAAAAAAGAAAAACAAAATTCAGGCTGTTGGCTAATAGTGTTAAAGGTTTCTTCCTCGGTTGTGTTTGCAGTGGAGAGCATTCCAGCTAAATCCATATCATTGCATGGGAAATAGCAGCCAATTCGCTCGTCTAGATTACAAGTGTAGCTTTGTATTCCCACCCGATTGCAGGCTACCCTGGACAATCAGGCAGTGTTTCAGACTGCCTGGCAGTAAGTGGTCAGAATTTAGATTTTGAAGCCTGCTTTCTTTCTTTCTCCAGACTGGTTACTTTTTCAAACCCTTCCAGGGGCTCTTTCCCAACAGGGCAATGTTATGCAAGATTGCACAGAAATAAACTTCGACATTGGCAATGCCGTCATCACCTGGATTCAGCAGAAGCTCGGGGGAATGGCTTGGTAATGGAAGTCTGTGCACTGACACTGGTTTCAATTTAAAAAAACCAGAAGCATACTTCTCATTTATTCAGAGACGTGGCATGGCATCCAAGATTATCAAGAGAGGCTTACACAGGCCAGATAGATTAAATTACCCTTGCATGCATTTCCTATTCTGCATGCATTGCCAGGGTGAACTAGGGTAGAGGGCTGTATATTTTGTGCTTCTACAGTAACTGGGGCAGTGCCAGTGCAGAGCTGGCCAGACTTTGTTCCTGTCAGGTGGGTGTAAAATTCTAGCTTGTGGTGAATTGGATTCAGATTTTGCTTCTATCTTCACTCAGAGTAAGGCTTACCTTCAAGGAGGGATTCATTTCTTAGTTGAAATATCTTCACAGCAAACAGCTGCCACAGGGCTTGTGTTGCAGCAGTTGATGGTAGTTTATTGTTCTGTTCACAAGGCCCTTCATTCTGAGGGCTTATCATATTTTTTTTTTTTTTCCCAAGTACTTATCTACTTTGGGCCCTGTAAAGTATTTTACCACAATATCAAAGCTGGCAATAGTGATGGAATTGTTTAATTTAAAGGAGGGGGTGTAAATTAGTTAAAAACCCTATGCCAGAAGACTTTGTCCCACCTTTCCCTTCTGGTGCCTTTCGCTTCCATAATTAGCCAAACTTAGAGGGCCATGGGAAGAGGGTATTTCTTATTCACTCAACTGACTAGTCAAACTACTGACATTCCTGACTGGGTGACAGAGATTAAACCAGTGCAGAACATGCAGATTTGTTTTAGCACTAGGTGGAAAAGGGCTCTGGAATTGAGCTTTGCAGAAGATAGATATTGGAAAAGTTATTTTCTAGGAGATCATGTCTGTGGTATGCAGTTCATACCTACGCACCGAAGAATGAATAATAGAATCATAGAATGGTTTGGGTTGGAAGGGACCTTAAAGATCATCTAGTTCCAACCCCCCTGCCATCAGCAGGGACACCTTTCACTAGACCAGGTTGCTCAAAGCCTCATCCAGCCTGGCCTTGAACACTTCCAGGGAGGGGGCATCCAGGGCTTCCTTGGGCAACCTGTTCCAGTGTCTGACCACCCTCACAGTGAAGAACTTCTTCCTAATATCTAATCTAAACCTCCCCTCTTTCAGCTTAAACCCATTTCCCCTTGTTTTCTCTTTAACTGCTCTTATGAAAAGTCCCTCCCCAGCTTTCTTGTAGCCCCTTCAGGTACTGGAAGGTGCTATAAGATCTCCCCGGAGCCTTCTCTTTTCCAGGCTGAACAGCCCCAACTCTTTCAGCCTGTCTTCATAGGAGAGGTGCTCCAGCCCTCGGATCATCCTAGTGGCCTCCTTTGGACTTGTTCTAACTGCTCCACATCTCTCTTGTGATGGGGGCTCCAGAACTGGACACCATATTCCAGGTGGGGCCTTATGAGAGCAGAGTAGAGGGGCAGAATCACCTCCCTCGACCTGCTGGCCACGCTTCTCTGGATGCAGCCCAGGATACAGTTATTGGCCTTCTGCGCTGCAAGCGCACATTGCCAGCTCATGTTCAGCTTCGCAAATGTTCAGCTTCTCATGACTTGGTGTACGTGAAGTTCAAGAGAAGCTGAAAGTGCATTACAAATACCATTTTCACTTCTCCCTTTGGTTACATTTTCATTTCAATATTCAATGGGAAATTTCCTAGAATTAGAGCAAGTAGTGGGTTGACCAGTCACATGGCAGTGGTCCAGACTGGTTTATACATGCTCCTTATGACACATGGATAAGGCAGTAACAGCTTCTCTAATGTACGGGAATTGGGCAATCTGGCTTAAAAAAAAAAAAGTCATAGAAATAATTAAAAAATGGTACACTGCTTCCTTAAACAATGTGTTTTATTAAACCAGATTTTGACCTTTGGTGTTTGCTCTAGAGCATCAAAACACTTGCTAGTGAACTGAGCTCCCACTGCCTGCCAAAAGTGCGGTGCTGTACCTTAATATGCTGTTACTAAGGCAAGCAAAACAAATGCAAACTGGGCACACAATTTTTATAAACACCGTAGTTAGATCAACATTCATGCTTTCTGGTAAACATATAATTAAACATTATTTGAAGCATTTGTGTGCCTATACTCCTGTGGAGTCTAGCACAAACATCTAAAAGGCACTAAAAAGAGTCAGTGTAGGGCTGCTCAGCTTTGAGCATATTTATATAAGAGGACTGTACCAAATCCTTCTTGGTCAATGTACAAATAATTTTGGAGGTAAATTTAGCAGTATAGGGCTAGGAGGGACTTCAGAGAGTGTGTAGGAGAAATTCCTCGGCCCTGATGCAAGATGAATATGCCTAGCAGCCCTTTTTGGAGCTATCTAAAAAAAAATAATAATAATAATAAAAAAAAATTGTAATGGAAGAGATTACTTAATGATTCCCTTTCCCTAAATAATATGTCACAATTATTTATTACACTCATAAGCTCAGAATTTTTCTTTGGCCACCTACAGCAGTATTTGATTTTTCTCCCTCTTATATAGTGGAAGACTGTTATAATGTGTATATTATAATGTGTATATGTGTATTTTATATAT
>NW_010325755.1:0-238 GCF_000700745.2 Antrostomus carolinensis | reverse complement strand
CACACTCACACAGGAGGTCTCAGCCCCACAGCCCCCTCCCCAGCCCCAGTACCTGGTTCCCCAGGAAGAGGTGCTGGACAGTGCGTGTGCTCTGCTCCCAGAGGACCACCAGCCCCCGGCTGTACCCAATGAGGAGCTGACTGCTGTCGCGTGGGTGCTCCTGGATGGATTCCACCGGCCCCAGCGCCTTCCCGCAGCGGTAGTCATCGGGGACACTGCATAATGGGGGGGCACAGGG
>NW_010325754.1:0-24116 GCF_000700745.2 Antrostomus carolinensis | reverse complement strand
TGCACCAAGGGAGGTAGAGATTGGATGTCAAGAAAAAATTCTTCACGGAAAGGGTTATCAGGCACTGGAACAGGCTGCCTAGGAAGGTGGTTGAGTCACCTCAGGTGTTTAAAAGACAGCTAGGTGGGGTGCTTGGAGATATGGTTTAGTAGTGGGCAGGTATGGTTGGACTCGATCATCTCAGAGGTCTTTTCCAACCAGGCGATTCTATGATCTTGACCTTCATATACTTTTTAAGCAAATGGAAGATTTCTGTTGTCTCCTGAGTTTTAAGTAAGAGATTTCAGTGCATGAATATATACAAAGTACGCAAGTACATTTAGCTTGTCTAGCTAACCTGAAGTTAAGGAAGCTGTAATTCCCTTTTATAAGTCCATTCCCTTTTATTTTTTGAACCTCCACTTTTTCATAAGCACACTTTCTTCAGTTCGATTTTTCTCTCTTCTACAGCAGAAGTACAGTTCACTCCACCCTTTATTTTAGTGCCTGTGATCATTCTTGATTCTTCATGCCCTCCTTAGTCTGCTTCTTTCTTCCCACATTGGATGGTGCTGGAAATGGTTATGTGCAGCTCTTTAGTGTTAGCTTTAGTGGAAGGACAGAAACAGACATCTTAAGTAAAAGAATATAGAAAATATAAGGCTATGGCTGGTGTTGCAAACAAAGGCTAAAAGAAACCTGAATTTGAGTAAAACTGGAAGTTTTCAGGATGCTCTGAAGATAGTGCCTGTGGAATTTCTTCCATTCAAACTCTTGTAACAAGTAAAAGTTAACTGCTTGTACTACTGCTGGGATTGGATTGAGTAAATTACAATCGTCAGGATGCGCTGTGCCAGCATAGCAGGTTACAAAGCTAAGGGCATAGTAATTTACAGTTGCTAGCAGTGTTTGGAGGTTCCTATTCAACAGACAAATGGTGTACATATATTTATAGCATGCTTAAGTTTTTGGAGGTGAACTTTGTAAAACTGAATAAACATGTTGAATGCATTATTTTGATCTTCTAGTGTAAGGTTTTTCTTTGTCAGGCAAATTTAAAAACTTCTTTAGAAGTTCTCAGTGACAAAATCTCATATGTCAGTTTGTAAATATCAAAAAAACAGATGAATGTTGCAATAGTGTAAACTTCACATGAAGGCAGCTTTAAGCTGAGCATTATTTCAGTGGTAACTAAGTTGTGTGTAGAATTGCTTGCCAACATCTGCAAGCTTGATACACTTGGTTTACACATACTTATACTTTTTTGCCTGTTTTTGTTTCATATCTATTAAAAATGCTATTTTACTTCAACATTTAATTGCAAATAACTAGTTTTTCTTTCTCATCCTTCCCTTTGTTGCCTGAAGAGATGTAAAGTATATCCAGATCATTCACACAGGAGCAGTTCCAAAATATGGTGTTAGAGCACCACCTATAGGGTTTGCTCAAGATTAAAACTAAGGAAAGTTTCCAGGGAGTAACAGTTGATTGAATATTCAAATAAAATAATATCTTTCTGTATTTTGAGACTTTTTCCTCCCTAGATATTAGGACAAGTCCTATGTTCTGTAACCGAGGTATGTAAGATCGGTAAATGAAGTGTGGTGCAGTAGGTGCTCTTTGCCTTGCAAACATTGGAATCGTGTATGAAGATCATTTCCATGCTAAGGGCTGGAAGGGGTATTTAAATAATGGCCAGGCACTGGTTCCTCTTAAGATATGAAATTTCAACTCCTTGATTATTTTGCTTTAATTTATTTTTTACCTTCTAATGCATTTGTCAGTATAAGGTGTAAGTGCATAGTTGAATTGAACTGAGTCTTTGTGAAGGCTAAAAATAGAATAGGAAAAATAGAATTAGGAAATGCAAAATCTTTGATATTACTAATAAAGTTGTCAAAGTCTATATAGAGTAATCCCTTTTCAATTTCATAGAATTATAGAATGGTTTGGGTTGGAAGGGACCTTAAAGATCATCTAGTTCCTGGCCTTGAACATTTCCAGGGAGGGTGCAATCTGTTCCAGTGTCTGACCACCCTCACAAGAAAGAACTTCTTCCTAATATCTAATCTAAACCCACCCTCTTCCAGTTTAAAGCCATTTCCCCTTGTTCTATCACTACCTGCCCTTGTAAAAAGTCCCTCCCCAGCTTTCTTGTAGGCCCCTTCAGGTATTGGAAGGCAGCTGTAAGATCTCCCTGAAGCCTTCTCTTTTCCAGGCTGAACAGCCCCAACTCTCTCAGCCTGTCCTCATAGCAGAGGTGCTCCACCAGATCATCCTCGTGGCCTCCTCTGGACTTGTTCTAACAGGTCCATGTCTCTCTTGTGTTGGGGGCTCCAGAACTGGACTCAGTGCTCCAGGTGGGGCCTTACAAGAGCGGAGTAGAGGGGGAGAATCACCTCCCTCGACCTGCTGGACACACTTCTCTTGATGCAGCCCAGGATACGGTTATTGGCCTTCTGGGCTGCAAGCACACATTGTCTGCTCATGTTCAGCTTCTCATTCACCAACACTCCCAAGTCCTTCTCTTCAGAGCTGCTCCTAAGCCACTCATTGCCCAGTCTGTATTTATGTTTGGGATTGCCCTGACCCAGATGCAGGACCTTGCATTTGGCCTTGTTGAACTTCATGAGGTTAGTACAGGCCCACCTCCCAAGCCTGTCAAGGTGCCTCTGGATGGCATCCTGTCCCTCCAGCGTGTCAGCTTCACCACACAGCTTGCTGTCATTGGCAAACTTGCTGAGGGTGCACTCAATCCCACTCTCCATGTCACCGACAAAGATGTTGAACAGCACTGGCCGCAGTGGCTCATTTGTAGTACTAATTGACTTTAGTATAAACTTCTGCACTGGCAACATTGGAAAACATCTTTTGGCTGACATGTTGTAACCTGTGTCCATTATGAATTCCTTTAGACATTGGTTTTATTGCTACCTCATCTAACTACATGTGATATTTTCCCTGATAAGTGTTGATTGATTTTTGTCCTACTGCCTTTTTAAAGAAATGTCATTAATCAAGTTGCTTTCAATATATGTGTATTTTTTAGCTTGTGGAGATATTCCACAACAAATTCGATCACCAAGTGGGACAATCACAAGTCCAGGGTGGCCCTCTGAGTATCCTGCCCGCATCAACTGTAGCTGGTACATCCATGCGAACCCAGGGGAGATCATTACTATAAGGTAACGTGCTGTATTGACCACATGAATTGAAGAAGTACTGGTTAGACGTTTTTAACTGCCAATGTGCATTTCCTCTTCTTTCCTGTAAATGTAGGATTTCTGTTTTGTCTGTTTGTTGCCTTTCCTTTTATCTGAATTGCTCTTACACAGCCACGTAGCATTTGTTTTCAGCTGGAGAGTCGACGACTAGAAAAGTTTCTATGTGCTCATTTATTTGATTTCTTTTTAATGTCTCTGAAATACAAGAATTTTGCATTAAAAAAAAATGGAGGCGAAATTCTGTAATGCTTCATTGCTGTGAAATCTTGTGGTGTGCTTAAAAGTGATAGGATATAAATACTAAATAAATAGATATTATTACAGTTTTGGAAACGCTGACTTTTGTTGCGGGGAGCTCCTTCACAGTTTCACGTACCTTAGAACTTTTCTACAGAAGTAATGTAAAAAAGTTGAATTGTAGGTTCAAGTTGTCATCAGTTCATTCTCCATTACTGCCACAGGGGAAATCTAGGCTTGTTTTAGCATCAAAATACAAATTAGTACTGCTTCACAGGCTGATTATGAAACTGCGTTAGCTGCAGATTTACTTCAGTTTCCAGTACAGACCTGCTGATCTAAGAAGCAGCTCTTCATTATGAAGTATTTGCTTTGAAATCAGTTGCTCTTTCAAAGTACTGCTTCTTTAAATTAAACAACCTTTCTACTAAATATTAAACTGGCATAAAAGCAATATAAAGTAGGTAGAGCTGTTCATCTACTAGAATGCTTTCTAAACTTTTTCATACAGTTTTATGTTTCATAAAACTTTTTTTTCACTCATATTGTTTTCTTCCATGCACCTAGTATGTGTTTCACGTTTCATTTCTGGTTTACTGCTGTGTTGACTGTAATGACCTGTTTTGCCCAGATTGTCTCCCCTTCACACCTCATTACCATGACAGCATGTCTTGATATAGCTATAGTCATACCTTGACATTCTATGACATACCCACTGGGTAACGGAGCAGTGCAACTGGGAGCAAATCTTACCTGAAATCATAGTTTTGAACAATTTAGCTGTATTTCTAATGTCAAGTCATATCATTGGCTAAGTGTAGCATTAGCTAAAGTTCTGATGATATTTGGTTAAATAAAACCACTTAGTAGTATATGAGCATCATTAAATGAGACTCATAAAGACAATTGCATGAGCCAATTTTATTTATTTGTTTATTTATTTACTTACTTTCTTACTTATTTATTTATTTATTTTAGATGAAAGCTTAATGTGTTTTTAATAGCAGAACTGAGCTGCTTTAAGTAGTGGATGCAATATTTTGGTTGACAGAATGGATTCTTGCTGTCCTCATAACGTAAAAGAATCATCACCACAAGGTTAAACGTTCTTCTTACATAGGTAGAGAAACCGCGCTTTTTATTTCAGACCAGAAAAGAGCTTACAGCTGATTTCCATTTTTACGTGTAGCAGTTCATGAGCTTGGTTGAATATCCTGTTCAGTGGCAATTTTGACCTCTCTTTTTTTTGTTCCCCTCTCTGCCAGCTTTCAAGATTTTGATGTTCAGGGATCCCGACGATGCAGCTCAGACTGGTTAACAATTGGAAGCTACAAGAATATTGAAGGCTATAGAGCATGCGGCTCCTCCATTCCTTCACCGTACATCTCTTCACAGGATCATGTTTGGATCAGGTTTCATTCAGATGATAGCATCTCCAGAAAAGGCTTCAGATTAGCCTATTTTGCCGGTATGTTTCAAATGATACCTAGTTTAATTTTATGGTTTCATTTTCTGAAAGTTTTCTGTTTCAATAAATACTTCCTTCTAGCAGGGTACAGTATATGCATTTCCTGAAGTCGATTCAAGGCTTAGTGAAGTTATACATTGTGTAGATTATTTTAATCCCATACAAAACTTGACTATTCAAAGTGGGAATTAGTGTGGACAGTAATAATCAGAGTGAATTATTTGGTGGGTGGCAAGTTCAGTATTACTACTAGGCAACTTGGGAGGTTTTTTAACATACCTTAAGATTTGAAAATTTTTTATCAGAATAGAATTACTTGTTACAATAGTTACAATAGTTGGGTAGACTTCTGAGTAGTATAAATAGGGCAAGAAAAGGAAGAAACAGTGGGATTCTTTTTACATTTGAATCATTATTTCCCATTTCCAGAAAGTATACTCTTTCTTTAAAAACACCCACAGTTTAAAAATCTATTAACATTATAAATTACTCTAGCTAAGTATAGACATGGTTTTGTGCATGCAAAATTTTTCTTGAATAATTAAAGTATGTGATATAAACTAGTTACCAGTAGTAATAGTTTGAGACTGTTTTGTGGGCTTGCTCTAATAGCTGTTGCCAAGAGAGAAGGAAGACAGTCTCGGGTAAAGACTAGCTCCAAACTTTTTTCTGGGCTTAAGTGGTGTTAGGATTCTATATAATATCATAATCATGGTTTTCTATATCCTGATAATCAAAAATACTTGATTAGATTCCTCTTTGTTTTCATAATGGTCATGCTTTCTCTTGCTTCCTCAGTGTATGCCTATACTCCACTCTCTGGCCTGCTCCGAATCTTAGTGCACTTTTAACTCCTCCATAAAACAATTCATACTGTCTTACAACTATCCACTGCCACCCATCTTCAAAACTATTCCACCAAGATTCAGTAAAATGAGCCCTAATCTCCCCTGTCCTAAGCCATCTTTGTGCCTGTTCTGTATTCTGAACAGTTTCTACCTAATAGCTTCCTCCACCTTGTCAGAGCTCCTTCACAAGCCTGAAGTTTCCAGGAGGGTTTACGCCTTTCTATTGCCTGTTTTCAGGCCCACTAAAAAATTCCCTCTACCCTTCAGCTCTTTGTGGCTTGGCAACTCTTGACAGAAGTAATGCAGCCTTGCATTTGATGCGGATCAGTTTTCAGGGCAGTGTCTACCTAGGTTTTGCTTACTGCTGTCTCACCGAAAAACATGGCGGGGGTAAAAAGCCCCTGTCTAATCGGTGACCCCCTAGTATTGTTTCTGCGAACTGCCCATACACACACTTACCCTGTGTGAGGGCTTCTGCCCTGCTTATCTCCCTCTCCTGGTAGGCACAGAGGGAAGACAGTGTTACTGCCTGAGGGGCTTTGAGAAGGAAGGACATTGTGAATAGGGGTGTGGAATGGGAAGAGGAGAGAAGCCACAGGCTCAGCAGAGTTTTTCTGAAAATCCTTTCCTCTCTTTTCCTCTCTCTTGAAACAATTTCAGTCTATAACCCTTTTTGGAAGAAACTGTAACATTTTCAACAATAAGCAATTTTTTCTGTTAGGTGATTTCTTCTTGTTAGCATCATGTAGTAGTACTCGGTTTAGAGTACTTAAGACTTTAGTCCAATATTTTTAAATGTCTTTAAAAATTTTTTTGGTTTGTTTTGGTTTTGTTTGGAATTTTTTATGCTTGATATGATACTTAGGAAGTATTTCATGACTACCTTATCACAGCAGATATGTTTCAGCAAGGAAAATTCAGACTAGATATGAGGACTTTTATCACTTTGTGTGGTTAAGCACTGGGACTTTGAAAATACTTGATTGTACAGGGCCCTGGACAACCCAATCAAACTTGAGTTAGCCTTTCTTTGAGCAGATTATTTGATTAGGTGGCCTCTGGAGATCACTTCCAATCTGAATTGTTCTGTTATAAAGCAAGATAGAACCCTGAGAAAGCCTGTATCTCAGTAAGTTCATCGTGGTGTCTCTTCTGTTTCTTTTTTTAAACCCCAAGTATAGTGTTAGATTTGGTATACATTTCTCTGATTTATTTCCTGAATTACTACTGTGTAGGACCCTCTGCATTGCAGATTTTTTGATTTTTTTTTTTATTTTTTTTTTTAGGATTGACCACAGCAGTTTGTTTTATATAAAATCCTACAGTCTGTACTGTGTTTTCTTAGAAATTGCAGTGATTTTAAATGATACAGTGGTATTTGACTCAGCTAAGTTGTTGCAGAGCTGAAATAACTTGCTTCCCAGCTATGCTTCCATGTTTAGTATGACTGGAACTTTAGTAGCTGAAGCCCTAAAGAAATATTCTTGGTGTTACAAGTATGGTAGTAGACAAGTACAGCACACCACATTTTCTTAAGTAAAAGTGTCTCCTGACCTTTTATTTTTCCCCGAGTTTAAACCAAAACCAAACTACGCTCCAATCACCAACCAACCCCTTCCATGTTTTCTGGACCACTACTTGGATCCTTAACTTTTAAAGTATGATTTGGATCCTTAACTTTGAAAGTATAACTTTGTGTTCAGGCAAGCATGTGTTTCTGCATTTGCTGCACTCTCCTCTTAGTTGCTGGAGGAGAGACAGAAGCAGTGGGAAGAGGTGAGGACAGAGATTTCTTTTTGGTGGTAATAGATAATCTTCATCTGTCAGCTTCTCTCTTGCCATAGATCCTTTTGTTACAAAGTAGGAACCTACAAAAACAGGAGAGAGATCTGACTGCTTTTACCAGAAACGAGTTAACTGGTACTTCAGGACAAAATGTTTCTGTATTTTGAGTGATAGAGGAGAGAAACAGTATTTTTCTGACTTATTTCTAGCACCTTAGAAGCCAGATTTTTCAATTGCTTTAAGTGAGCATTGTTTTTTGGCTTGGTTACTTGACTGAAAGCAGCTGAGGATGAGGCTTATGCTGATGTGCTGACAGAATTTTGACTTGAAAAAACTGTCCTATCTTAAAACTTACTGAAAGTTGTGATGATTTACAGAGACTTTAAATAGTTGTCTTGCCATTCTGAACTATGTGGTGCAGCAAGTAAATATGTGACGCAAACCATAAAATGCTAAATTCTAAAAAGATTTTTTTTTCTTTTTTCTTTTTCTTTCAGGGAAATCTGATGAACCAAATTGTGATTGTGACCAGTTTCATTGCGCTAATGGGAAGTGCATTCCAGAAAGTTGGAAATGTAATAATATGGATGAATGTGGAGACAACTCGGATGAAGAAATCTGTGCCAAAACTAACCCTCCGACAGCTGCTTCCTTGCAAACTTGTGCTTACAATCAGTTCCAGTGTCTTTCTCGCTTCACCAAGCTTTACACTTGCCTTCCAGAATCTTTAAGATGTGATGGTAACATTGACTGTCTTGACCTAGGAGATGAAATAGACTGTGATGTGCCAACATGTGGGCAGTGGTTAAAATACTTTTATGGTACTTTCAGTTCTCCCAACTATCCTGACTTCTATCCACCTGGAAGCAACTGCACCTGGCTGATAGACACTGGTGACCATCGCAAAGTAATTTTGCGATTCACTGACTTTAAACTTGATGGTACAGGTTACGGAGACTATGTCAAAATATATGATGGATTAGAGGAGAATCCACGGAGGCTGTTGCGTGTGCTAACAGCATTTGACTCGCATGCTCCTCTCACAGTTGTTTCATCCTCAGGACAGATAAGAGTGCATTTTTGTGCTGACAAAGTGAATGCTGCAAGAGGATTCAATGCGACCTATCAAGTAGATGGCTTCTGTTTGCCCTGGGAAATCCCATGTGGTGGAAATTGGGGTTGCTACACAGAGCAGCAACGCTGTGATGGCTACTGGCACTGTCCAAATGGAAGGGATGAAACTAACTGCACCATGTGCCAAAGAGATGAGTTTCCCTGCTCTCGAAATGGTGTTTGCTATCCTCGTTCAGATCGCTGCAACTACCAGAATCATTGCCCTAATGGTTCAGATGAAAAAAATTGTTTCTTCTGTCAGCCAGGAAATTTTCATTGTAAAAATAACCGCTGTGTGTTTGAAAGCTGGGTTTGTGATTCTCAAGATGACTGTGGTGATGGTAGTGATGAAGAGAATTGCCCAGTCATTGTGCCCACTAGAGTAATAACTGCAGCTGTCATTGGGAGTCTTATTTGTGGATTGCTGCTTGTCATTGCATTGGGATGTACTTGTAAATTGTACTCACTCAGGATGTTTGAGCGACGGTAAGTAGAACAGATGGCTTCAAGAACTTAAATTTTTAAAGTATTTTCATATCTTTTCTCGTTATACTTGAAATATTTTTATTGATATGCAATTATTGTTGCATGTGATTTCTGAAGGCATTGTTCCTTCTTCTTCTTTTTCTCCTTTGACATTAAAAGAGACTGTTATCTATTGAGAGCTAAGCTTTCAGATGTTGTTACCAAAAAGTGTGGAAAAGCTGCACTTCTATAATTAAGTATCTCAATTCTGTATTTAACAGCATGTTTATTCTATTGTAGACTATCTCATAGCAGGATTACACATTCTTAAATTTTTATAAAATAATATAAGCATCTCTCATTGTGCCTTTTATATTTAGCTCATGCTTTTTTTTTTTTTTTTACCAGTTTATTGTTGGGTTTATTTTGTTGTTCTTGTCTCAGCTGGACAGACCCATAGGAATGAATGCAAGTAATTATTTGACAAAGAATATTAAATTTCAATTAAATTAGTAAAACCATCTGCTGAAATTTATTATATCAGATTATAATAGTCTGATGTAATTTTAAATATATATAGACATCATAGTCTTATGAAATTTCTTTTCTCTTTGAAAGATCATTTGAAACTCATTTGTCAAGGGTTGAGGCTGAACTGCTAAGAAGAGAAGCTCCTCCATCCTATGGACAATTAATAGCCCAGGGTTTAATTCCACCAGTTGAAGATTTTCCTGTTTGTTCACCAAATCAGGTAAGACTCCAAAATAGCAGGTAGACCACTTAAATTTTAAGGAGACTGAAATAAAGATATTTTAACTTTGATCTGCATTTTCCTGTTCTATAGCATTTCCTTTTCTTCCTTTCAGGCCAATGCTATTATACTAAGGATTAGCCGTTGGACAAAATCATGATACGGTAGCACCACACAGTTTTCTTTGCAGGCTTTTTCTCTTGTTAATGTATGCCAGTAAGGCACACTATAGAATCTCTCTTGCATGAAAAGTAATAGATTGGTAGATCTAGTTTTATGTTCTGTATTGATGTTGTGCCAGTTAAGATTGCAAGCTAGCACTTCAAAATTTGGGAAAGAAGAATTGAGATTTCTAATGCAAAATGGTAGTTCATTCCACTTTGCCTGTGTGTTTAGGTACAATCATGCCCACTGCATAGAAAAGATGGTGGCAAAGGCAAGGCTGTAATATCATATAAAATTAACAGGTATGAGTAACAAAGTAAAAAATAGTAAATGGGAGTTAATAGTGTCTAGCCGTATTGATTCTCGGATGGATTATTAGCACAATTCTTATTTTGTTGATGAATGAATTTCTATCAGAACAACTTTTTCATTTAAAAAAAAATGGCTTTCAGTTATAACGCTCTTTTGTGAAACAGAAGAAAATTCTCAGTCTAGGAATCCTGCTGTGGTGCTGTATTAGAGTTGGCATTATCTTGTATTACATGGTGCAGTTAATACAGCAAAGTTTACTGTTAGTTAATATTGCCGAGCATGTAAGAAAAATAGTTACAAGACCTTAAGAAGAGGAATTGGGTTTTTTTATTATTATTATTATGGATAGAACTGACTTCATTACACTTATTCATCCATAGTTTTCACTTACTCTTTCATGCATACCTGTTCACAAGCAGCAGCTGTGATCTGTCACAAAGGATTTTGCAGAAGAAAAGAGGAAAATAAATTGCAATTTGCATGAGAGACTTTGAAAACAGAAAGAAGATATTGTGAAGATTTTTTTCACTAGCTAAATTAGCACTAAAACTTATTAATGAGCTTATTAATGCATGCCAATAATGAATCCTGTAGGATCCCTCACTCTTACTGGGTATGTTATCATGGCTGTAATAAAGAGCAGTATGTTTCTGTTTAAAAACAGTTCTGTACTTCCACACATTTAGTTTGCTTGTCCTCTTTTCCAAAATGAAGCTTCACCAGTTTGTGATGCAGTTATGCTCACAACCCTCTTGAGGTAGACTGAGGTCAAGAAAGTCTGTGAAGACAGCGCAGTTGTCATGCCCAGCTGTGTAAGTCCTCTGGTATAGGTACCTTGGAACAAAACAGTGTTTCCTGCACATCCCTACCCTGAACACTTCAGGTTTGGTGAATATGAACATGTTTAGGAACCATTATGGTTTTCAGACAAACTTGGCTTGCCCAGACCCATTTTTCATCATGAAACCCCACAAAGGTGGCCTAAAGTTCTTAGGTTTTGCTGAAATGAAATTTCCTGATAGAGAGGACAAAATTCAGACGTGTAGTGTCTGCATTCAGAGATGGGTTCCGGATCTTTAAAAAGCTATGCAATTGCTGACATTTTCTTTTATCTTCAGTTTGACTTAACTTGAATTAACCATCATTGCTTTGGATATATTTTAAATTATTTTTCAGAACCAAAATATAGTGGAATTTGAAAACTTACTGAAAGTGTCAATCTTTCATAGTGACATAAAATAAAATGCAGTTGCTTTATAGTCTTTCTTTGTAACCATGATTTCACACTCCATAAAAATACTGATACATGTACAATACTTTTGAATAATGAGAGTGTTTTAGTAAATTCACATTATGAAGACCAGTATTTCTGATAAGACTTGTGGCCTTGAAAACTTAAGTAGCTATACTGGGAAATTAACTAGCATAAAAATAAGGAACAGTAGGGAGCAGGCCATCACCTTCAAAAATAATGAAAAAGTCACTCTAGAGCATTGATGCTTCCATGATAAACATTTTTACTTTTATTTAATCAATGAAGTTGTATTGTTTAAAAGAAAATTACTTTTCAGAGAAGAGAACACCAGTAAGATGTTTTAAGCAATATGTACATCTTAAGACTGCAAATCTGTGTAGGACTGAAGATAACTAGTTGAGATATCCTAGAAGTTAGTAATCTCAAGCTAGAGGAATCTTGGTTTTTCTGGTTTTTATGTAATGCTTTCTGCCTAAAATTGATACATGCCTTCAGAGCTGGATTTTCAAGGGTGTGTAACAGTCTCTCCAGTAACTTTTGAAAGCAAGGCTATTGAGCATAGGTATTTATATGCTTGAATTCAAATATCATTCTGTGTACTATTGGAAGAAAAGAGGTGGGTTATGCATGAAGTATTTGGATACTGTGCTGTGTATGCCCTGTGGCATCTGGAGCATTGTGGAAGGGAGATGAAGTTGACAGCATGAGAACACCGAAGTTCAGTGTTTGTAAACAAAGTGAAATATATGCATATACATTAAACGTTTATTTGGGGGAAAAAAAAAGGCTAGTCTGAAGAATATTCTGTATTTTTGCCATAGTCTTCTCTGAAAGATGCAAATACAGACTTTATCCTAACTAGACACATCAGTGAATATTTCCATAATCATAGGCATCTGTCAGATCTTCTATTCTAGTATTTGAGAATTGAGGTACTCAGCTGAGACACTGTTTTCTGTAAGTTTGAGTAAGGGATGCCCAGGTCAAAGGTGTTAATAAAGGTGTAAGGTTTGTGTTACCTTACAATTTAAAAGTTATACAAGATTTTAAGCCGAAAAATTCAGGCATGCATTGTTCTGTAGCTGAATGACTAGAAATTATATACTGTGTTTGAGAAATGTATGGTTTAGAACACATAAGATAATTTTAATTAAACAGAAGCATTAAAGCATTTGGAAACTGGAATTAACTGATTATGCCAGAATGGGAAAAAATCAAACTACAAGCCTCTGCTAGTGAAGATACTTAATTTAGTCTCTATTCTAGGCAGCCCCATGGTAGTGGATAAGGAAAGGTCACCTCTGTTAAATCTTTCTGGAAGATTTCATTTTTAAATCCTAAACTTTTTGAGGCATGTTTCTATGTACTGTACTCTAAAATCCACAGTGACTACTTTATCTTCTTGGTGAGATTGTTTGTAACAGATCTTGCCTATCTGCTGTCCTGGATCTGCACTGGGTCAGTGGGTGTACTTTTCTGTAATCAGTGTTTCATATCCAGGTTACAGTGCATGGTTTTCACTTTGCCTTTATTTGGAGGTCTTTGATTTGGGCAGAAACATACCTTATCTACTACATTGCTCTTTTATTCCCCTTTTTCTTCCATGTGTATTTCTGCTTAGTTTCCTTGTTCATAATGCTTTTTCCTCTAGACTTTTTTCATGCTTGCTACATACACCAGATCCTTAATATTAAAAGTGCAACATTTTTTAGTATTTAAGACTCTACATTTACCTTTGTGGTTATATGCTGTTTTGCACAACAGTTGTTGTTCTTCTGTTAGAACAGTGCCAACATACTGTCAACACTTTACTGTTGCTTATCTTCTCATTTAGGCTTCAGTTCTGGAAAACCTGAGACTGGCAGTACGATCTCAGCTTGGATTTACCTCAATCAGACTTCCTATTGCTGGCAGATCAAGTAACATTTGGAATCGGATTTTTAATTTTGCAAGGTCACGTCATTCTGGATCACTGGCATTGGTCTCAGCGGATGGAGATGATGTTGCTAGCCAAAGTACTAGTAGAGAAGCTGAAAGAAATAATACTCACAGAAGTCTGTTTTCAGTTGAATCTGATGATACAGACACAGAAAATGAAAGAAGAGACACAGCAGGAGCAGTTGGCGGTGTTGCTGCCACCTTGCCTCAGAAAGTCCCTCCTGCAACAGCAATAGAAGCAACAGTGGGAGCATGTGGGAGTTCCTCTGCTCAGAGCAGCAGTGCCGGTAACACGGATAGTGGAAGAGAAGTGACAAGCGTAGATCCTCCAAGCACAAGTCCCGCACGTCACCAGCTCACTAGCGCGCTAAGTCGTATGACTCAAGGCTTACGCTGGGTACGCTTTACTTTAGGCAGATCGAGCTCAGTGAATCAGAACCAAAGTCCTTTGAGACAACTTGATAATGGGGTAAGTGGAAGAGAAGAGGATGATGATGTTGAAATGTTAATTCCAGTCTCTGATGTAGCATCAGACTTTGACATGAATGACTGTTCAAGACCTCTACTTGATCTCAGCTCAGATCAAGGACCAGGGCTTAGACAGCCTTACAGTGCAACACATCACGGTGTAAGGTCATGCAGTCGAGACGGCCCCTGTGAGAGCTGTGGCATCGTACACACTGCCCAGATACCCGACACTTGCTTAGAAGCAACAGTGAAAAATGAAACTAGTGACGATGAGGCATTATTACTCTGCTAGGTACGGATTGTTTAGGAAAGATTGTGTACAAGTTGGAGCAATATCTGTCATTGTTTTGTACTTCACAATTAAAGATAGTTTTTAGGTTTAAAAATCCAGGACAGCATTATGTTAAAACTATTTTTTAGCCTGTGTGGTTTGAGTAAACATTTCTTATACTGGATGATGTTATGGAACTATTAGAGTGAATATTTTAATGGCTCTGAATACACGATGTGTGTATCCAGTATAATCTGATTATTCTTTAAAGTGAAGTTATCCCAGTTAGTTTCAAATTTAGTTTATCCTGGTACTGTAGTTCAAACCAGAAACATGGTTGCTCAAGACTTACTTGGCTGCCTGTTTAACCCCATATTAACAGGTGAATTTGTACAGAATTGTTTTCCTTTAGGAATTGACTCTGTTGTATTATTGCCAACATACATGTAACTTAATATACTAAATGCTGGTAAGGTTTGTTAATGTAAAATATGTACTTTTCTTTGAGTTTATACAACACTTTCGTCTAAGTATTCTTGAATTTCATCATAATGTGAACTTATTTAAAGGGAGGAGAAACTTTCTCCAGGAGCATTCTTTTTTCTCTCTGAAGTACAAAATGCAATGATTTGTGAAATTTAGACATAATAGATAAACTGATGGCAAAAGCTTTTATAGCACTGACTTTCCTAAACTGCAATCTAATATGGTACAGCCAAATAGTATGTAAAATCCCCAGTCGTTAGTCTTTTTGATTTGAAGTAAAAAAGGGCCGAAGATATTACAATATGTGTTAGTTCTTTAAATATCCAATATGTACAAATACACTACAGAATAAGTTCCAACTGGTAATATTATACTGTAGGGTATAAAGCTTGTTTGGACTCAAGGGATTTGCACTAAAATCATATTAAGGTCTCTAATGAGCTTAGTGCACAAGCACTATCACTTTAAGTACTATTATTGTCTAATATTGCAATGGCTATATATTTCCATGGCTCTTTTCTTGGGGTGTTGCATTTTTGTTGCAATTGAATTTTCTTTACTAATTCCCTATTTATTCGTTGTATTTAAAAACTGGTTTACTTGGTTGCAGACTGGTTGCTTAAAAAAAAAATCCCTTTCAGTGTAATTTTTTTTTTTAATGATATTACATGTTGGAGCAAGAAAGATCAGTGGGAAAAAAAACCTCATAACTTCCAATTTTGTGATAAGCAGGTCAATATGTGGCTACTAGTGTAAAAACACAAATCTACACCTTTTAAAAACAAAACTGTCAACTACTGTTTTATTTATTCTTTGCCAGTCTGTTTTTAGTAGGCTTAAAGATCCAGTATGAAATGTATTTGTGTGTGATTGTATGCTATTTATTAAATTTTAAATACTTTGTTGAATGTCATTTTAAAGCATGTTTAAAGTCTTGTGCATTTCTGTCGTGTTATGCTGTTGGGCAGAACTGACTAAAATGTTTTAATATGTATCAAAATTAAATTGAATTTTTGTTATGTTTTTGAGGTACTTTTAAAGATAAATCCAAGGTCTGTCTGGCTTTTTATTTTATTTTTTAAAAATCTTCATCTCTGAAGTACAAATCACATGCAGAAGAAACAAGTAATTGAATGGATTCCAAATGTATGTATCTTCTCCCTCCTCTCTTCTTTCACAGACACTGGGATGAGAAAAATAAACAATTTTACCATTCGGGTGATTTTATTCATGAGAGTTAGCAGGTAAATTCTGAATTCAGGACATGGTTATGTAGATTTGTGCTTTTGAGGAACTTATGTGCAATACAGTTGTAAAAGATTTTATTGTGATGATTCATGTGGTTTCAAGTTTCAGAACAGATCACATCACACCGGTACCAGATCAGGTACAGATTGGCCCATAATTACACATACCTGAGTAAAAGTCATCAATGGCCATTTTTATTCACATTGAATAATATCTAAATCTGTAGGTAATCTTTAGTCTGATTTCAGTGGCATTGCTTATAGAGCAGGCAACTTTGCAATATGAACATGGTAACACACCCTAAAATATATGTGAACGGTATGTCCTGGTATAAAATACTGGGTTTTTAAACCTTCCTAACTAATTGTCATTAGAAAGTGGTTACGGAAATGTTTGTCCCCAAGGCAGATACATTTTGAAGAAAGAGTCTTCACAGAATACCTTCTGTGTTACACACACATGTAAAGTGGTCTAAATTTGTTCCATGAGATGCCCCAAATAGCATGTACCTATGGACTCCATATTGCAGATGTAAAAAGAACACAATGTTTAATTTGTTTTAAAGGAGAAATGCTACACATTTAACTGAGAAGTTGGATTTGATTGAGAATTTGGAAAATTGTAAATAAAATTCATATTTGTATGAGGCTAATTTGTTGCAGTGATTTTTTTCTTCATGAATTTAAAGGGAGTGATTTTTTTTTTTATTAGTAATGATTGGATTTCCTTTTGTTTGATTAGTTTTTTGGGGTTTTGGTGTTTGGTTGGTTGGGGTTTTTTTTAACTGAGACTTCTGTTGAGTCATGTTACTTTATTTCTTCTTATTTTGGAGCTGCTCAAATTAATGTTTTATTTAAGTAATTCTTGGTTTAGCTGTGCTACAATGCTAGGGCATTTTGAAGAAAAGTCATAATGAGTCACTGTGGGATTCTCTTACTTGCTATAATAAATCACTTTCATCTGAAAGCTTTGAAGAATGTGGGTTATTGTGAGGTGATTTTTCTTCTCATGTAAATGTTTCTAAGCATGGAAGGAGTCTGTCATTGTTCCTTTTCACATATCATGCTTTTCTTCTTGTTTGATTTGCATAGAGACATTAAGGGGCTGATTGAGCCTCCAGTGCTACAAGGGCTTGTTTTGTTTCCAAAGGCAAGTCCATTTTCAGTACAAGTTCAGCAAGTATTGGTGGTACCTGTTCTTTCAAAACAGTTTCCCAGAGAGGATGCTGGAATTAGTTACAGTATCTTGTCTTCCACTTCCTATCCAAATGTCAAAGCAAGAACTTGTGGCAAAGCTTGGATTCAGTTTAGGAAAATCACAGTTCAGCTTTGGGACACAAATACTTTTTTAGTGAGTCCTTACATTAAATATTTACTGCAGATCAAAGTTTATAATGGGTTTTCCTGTTGAGTTTTTGCTTCCTTTCTGAAAAATGAATGTTTACTGGCCTGTGTCATTCTCCAGCAGGTATTTGCCTGCTGCACTTGTCCTGAGGAAGTACTGCATATTTTCCATAAATCTGTTAAGAGCTTTAATCTTCCTGTAATTGTGATGAGTAGGGTTTTTTGGGGTTTATTATTATTATTATTATTATTATTATTATTATTATTATTGGTTTGGGGTTTTTTTTTGCTGTGTCTCTTTTCTTCTTCACCTGTGAGTTTCTGAAAATAAAATAGTTGGTAACAGGACTCCTCCGGGACATCATCTACAATCAAATTGCCCAAAATGGGGTATGTTCTGAAAGGACAAGGGAAAAGTCACTGAAGGTATGGAGAAGGTAAGCAGATCCATAGTTGAAAGTGCTTTCCTTCTATCCTCTTTTGGGATTTGACTACTGTAGTTAGCTTTCCCTCATCAAAGTAAATTAAATGAGTTCATGCATATTGGTCTTAATATCAAGAAGTTTTATAGCAGAATGTTCCTGTCATGTCAATTGTCAGTATATTTGCCCATTTGAGGCTTCCGTTCACATCCAGTACCACACTGTGGTCTATCTGGTGAGTAGTAACTCGGGGGAAGAGAATGTAGTATTCACTAAACTGAAGTATTATCTAAAAATCTGGATAGACCATAACTGATCAGGGAAATGAGAGAAGAAGCTCTATAGCTATTTAGGTTAGTGTTTCCTAATCGCAATTTTGAGAAAGGGCATTTGGGGAAAGCCAGCATTAAGAAAACATAGCTAATCTTTGTGAATATCCTGACACAAATCAGTGCTTGTAATACCTCCCTCTGCCCTGAAATCTAGCAGAAGAGCTTAGATTTCAGCATCAGTTCCTCCTTGCTGACAGAGTTGTATTATCAAAATACAAAAAAAAAGATAGAATCGGAAAGAACTTCAAATCATAGAATGGTTTGGGTTGGAAGGGACCTTTAAAGGTCACTTCACTTGCATTCAATTTGAAAGATTATTCCACATTACAGTCACCCTGTATGGTGCTTATGCAGGAAGGAAACGGGTGGAACATAGGAGGCAAAAAAATTAAGATGAAAAGATGAGTCTCTGTATTTTGATTTTGAATGATAGGAGAATTGTAATAAAATGGACTAGAAACTCTAAGGGAATATATTTTTAATCTATTACATTGTGCAATGGTGGTTTGTTTAGTTTTTGGTTGGTTGGTTTATTCGAGGTTTTTTTAGATAAGCAATTGTTGGAGACCCCCTAAAAAATAAGTCAGAATGGGTAGGGTGTGCCAAATCAGGAATGTGTAAGAGAAGGAAAGGAGGAGTTCTGGTTCAGGGTGCACTTCCTAGTAAATAATAATGATTTCTTACCCGAAATGTAAAGGACAACGGAACAAGCTTGTTTTAAGGAATAAGGAAAAGATCCCTGAAATAAGGATACACTGTAGATATTACCTAACAGGGCAGGTATCTGAATCAAGACCAGAAATCTCAGATTTTGTCACGGCATTTTTGACTTAAGGTGTACAGAGGTAAGGCAGAACAATTAGCAGAATTCCATTCGACTTTTGCAACCAAATACTCATGTGTTTGAAGGTATGCTAACATAAATGCAGAAATAATTTTTAGCTGCTTCTCCAGGTGTAAAAAATTGAGCAAGAAAGATTAGTAAAATTTACTGTTTTAAACCTGTTGTGTTTCCAATGGTCAGTTAAGAAGGACCTTTGACAGCCACAGTTAAAGGAACTGGTTCTGGAGCATCAAATGAGAAACAAAGACAGGAACAATATACAGGATAATGAGCAAGGTCATAAACAGACTTTTCTGCAGTGGTACAGCAAGGAACAGAGGTGTTCAGTTTTACTTTCTCTTGCCTGGTATGTTGGGCAGTAGTTAGAATTCTGACTTTACGCTTCTTTGAAAGAGAGGTGTTGAGTTTGAAAATCGGATAAAACAATACAAATAATATTCTGCAGTGGTTTTTTCCAGACAATGCATTAGTAAAAATAATAGTTTCCAAAGGAAGCTAATCTCTGTGCTTTTGTGGTTATTATCTTGGAGTCTGGAAAAATCCCACCTATGAACTGGCTTTCTTTGGCTGAGATTATCTTCCAGGAAGCACATCTGATGAGCCTCTCACAGAATATCCTGAGACCTAGAACTTCAATGCCTGAGCTGAACTGTCTTTGTGGTCTCATGGATTTGTAGACAGTGGCTATTTTATCAGACCCTTAGTAAGCCACTATAGGAAGTGAATAGTGAAAACAACATATTATGTGTATTATAGTTCCTTAGATGCTGCTTTAATGGGTTCCTGGTCTGACTTTTCTTTGGTTGTGCTCTCTGTGATCCATCATTTGTGCTGAGCAAGTTCAAAGAGCAAGAAGCACTAAGGCTTATGAAAATGAGACAGAACAGTCACTACCTGTCACTGCTTTAAAAAAGTAGGATGGTCTTCAGCACGTGCAACAGTTTAGGCTGCCTTCCTTCGTGTCACAGATCCGGAGTCCAAGGCTGGATGCTAGAGGGCTGCAGCATCACTTCCAGTATATTTGAGGAAAGATTGGCACTAGGAACTTAGATGTGGCCCAGTACTTACACTAAGGAGAGCATGTTTATCATTGTATAGATCACAGAATCAGATGACATGGAACTACAGGAATCAACTCCTTTCATAATCTTTTAAAATATGTTTTATTATAGAAAACCAATAGGATGTACTTGCTAGCTTTGGAAAGCATTTACAACTGAAGAAGCCTTTAGAGATTAGATTTTAAAACATCACCACTTGTTTGTGTCTGCAAATCCATCTCATGAAAGTAGTCAGTACCAGATTGTTCAGAAACCTAGTTAGGAAGTTTTCATGAGGGGCACCTGACCTCACAATTATGAAGACTTTTCAGGTAGAATTACAGGTATACCACCTGATTTTATTGAATGAGTATTAAATTTTCACTGCAGAAAAGAGGGGTCTGAAAGCAAATCCCGGGTAAATGGGCATTATGGATTCTTTATGGGAATTGCAGAGAAATGCTTACTGAGTATTCAAAGTCCTTCTGACTTTCTGAATATGGGAAAAGATAACTATTCATTCCCTTCTGCAAATCCAGAGTTCTTCTCTGTAAGAAAGTTGTCAAAAATGGAAAATATTATTAATAATACATCTTAATTAGCTGAGCTTTCTCCCCACTGTTCATCATAAGTGTCTACTTTTCATCACAAAACTTCTTTACTGTTTGTCCAAAAGCCTATTTGTCTGCATCTCTTGCATTTTGAGTACGTCTCTGCTTCACCAACTTTTATTTGAAGCTTAATGCCAGTAAGAATCTTTGAGTTAAGAAAAAGCTGAAGACTGAGTGATGATAGAAGGGTTTTTCAGAAATAGGATATGGTAGGAAGGGTGTGAAAATGGAAGCAAATGGAGGATAAGGATAAAAATAAGATTAGATAATTACAGCAGAAGATATAAATAGATAATATTTTATGCTAGGAGGTGGCAGTTAAAGGTTCCAGGGGGAGGTGGGTGAGTGTGTGTCTCAGAAGACTTTAAACTGATTTTTGTCTTCATTATAATGACTTTTGGAAGAAGTCCTCAAGGTCTTCTGAATGTTCCAAACTTCAGTTGTCCATTTCTTGCAAACTTATTCCTTAATTTGCTGAATTTTTTTCTTCTGGCAAATACTAGATGTGGATTGGGCATTCTTCAGGCTTCTTAACCTTAAAATTAAATCAGTTAAGTTAATCATTAGGTTACTAAGAAGTATCTTTGATCATACTTCTGTGATAGCTACACTAAAAAAGACATTCCACTGTTTAGATTTCCAGGATTATTTGCTTTGCTACAGACCACAAAAGTATTAGTAGAAGATTCAAGTTCAGTGTTGGAATTGATGATTTTCTACAATGTCTCTCAGATCATTGAAGTCCTATGTAATATTTTAGGATGAGTAAATGTTTCTTAAGAGGAAAATTTTCTGTGGTTGTAGTTTAAGACCAGCTGGCAGCTAAACATTGCACAGCTGCTTGCTCACTCCCTGCCACCAGCAAAACGAGGGAGAGAATTGTAAGGGGGTAAAAATGTGAAAACCCATGGGTTTGACATAGAGACAGTTTAACAGGTAAAGCAAAAGTTGCTCATGCAAGCAAAGCAAAATAAGGAATTCATTCGCTACTTCCCATCAGCAGGCAGATGTTCAGCCATCCTGAGGAAAGCAGGGCTCCATCATGCAAAATGGTGACTTAGGAAGGTAAATACCATCACTCTGAATGTCCTCCCCTTCCCTCTTCTTCCCCCAGCTTTTATTGCTCAGTACAACATTGTATGGTCGGGAATATCCCTTAGGTCAGTTGGGGTCAGCTGTCCCAGCTGTGTCCCCTCCCAACTTCTTGTGCACCCCCAGCCTGCTCACTGGTGGGATGGTGTGAGAAGCAGAAAAGGCCTTGACTCTGTGTAAGTTCTGCTCAGCAGTAATTAAAACATTTCCATGTTATCCACACTGTTTTCAGCACAAATACAAAACATAATCCCATACAAACTACAATGAAGAAATTTAGCTCTTCCCAGCCCAAACCACTACAACAGTGCAGGGTCTGACACTGATTAGAGAGCAAAGATTTGTTTTAAACTGTGCAAAGAGAAGGATAAAAAGAGTAAAAACTTTGTTGCATGTGTGGAGGTTACAAAGCTAATTAGGAGCCAAAGGCCTTGTTGCAGCAGCAACACGTATTCAGTGATCACTAAGAATATGGCGCCAGTTGTCTTCTCACAGCATTATAAGGATTATTTCTGTCCCACAGGTGGTATTTCAGGCCATTCTTTCCAGGAAGAGCTGAGCTGTGAAATATCAAATATTTACCGAATGTATGTAAATGCAGCTGATGTGAGATTATCTTGTTTGTCCAAATGGACTAAATAAAAGGACTGCTTAGACAGAATGTCATTATCTACCAATAACCTATTTAATGTGTTCAAAACCATCTGTGGGATAGATTCAGTTTTCCTAGGCACAGCATTATAAGGCCTGACACTAAATTGCCTTGCTAATTTGTGGGACCTGCAGCTCCGAGTTGGGCATGGAGTTACAGGTAGGAAGGATTAGACACTTGAGAGTAGAATCTACATAGCCAGGAGAAAATCAGAGAAGGGGAAACAGAGCTCAAGCCTGATGCTGTTCAGAAACAGAGGTAAACAGGATTGTGAGCCATGCTACTCTTCATGCGTTTAGGTGCCAAAGTCATGTCAGCCGTTTCCTGCACAACACACAAAAAGGGAACTTAATACCCTGGTGCTTACCAACGTCCCTCTGCCCAGTCTGGGGGAAGGATTTCATCAGGAATAGTTTACCACTGCCACTATCCCAAGAACATACTTGGAAGTTATTATCATGTAGAAACTTATTTCATAGAAATAACTAAATATTAATTAGCCAGGCAGAAATAGTAAGAAAGTGACTATTTTAGGTTGGCAGTTTTGTCACCAAGCTGGGAGATTCGGGATGAAGTCTCTTGGCCAATAAATACTTAATAATTTGGTGATATTTTTCCACCTGAAATCATTAAATACCCATTGGGGTGGGCATATGAACTTGATTACTGCACCCCTTGTGACTGCACATGATCAAGTGGGTTTACTGCTTCAGCAGCAGCAGAGGTTCAAAGTATAATCCCATTTCGGTGCCCACCTGGACCTCATCCATCTCTAATGTTCACAATCTCTGTCCTAGAGGACCATAGTTTGACTTCCCTTTTGAGCCTGCTCTTTATGTGAATAATCACATTGCAGGAACTCAACTGTTCCTGGCTCATTAATACCATTGTAATTAGTGAGCTAGAGTTCCTGCCTGAATTCCCATCACAGTACCTTGACCCTTGTCTTTGTACTAGTTTTAAATGCAGCAGATGTGGTAGGTGCAAGTTCCCCTTTCCTGCCTGTTCAGCACCACACAGGTGTCCTGGGAGCCCTGGGACATTTCACTTTTTGGTTCTCACTCTCTGCCCTGCTTTTCCAAATTAGTTTTGACCTTTTCTGTTCCTGTGCGCTGTGATGAATCCCGGTGTGTTTCTGTCCCACCACAGAAAGGGGAGGCATAACATGAGACAATTTGGGATGAGCAGATACAAAGGCAGATTTGTGGCATTGCTGCCCTGCCCACTGAGACAGTTGGAACAAAGGTGACACGCTGATGGGAAGATAAGTATTTGCCAAATCTAGTGTCATTTGTCTGAATGTCTTTTTGGTAGCCTAGGTGTGCACCCTCTCATGGCCCTGAGAGACAACATTCTGTCTTCTGAAGCCATCACTGCTGAACTGGCAGAGGTGGAGGGGACGGAGATGCTGGTGCTCAGCAGATTCAGGGACACGTCTGAGCACTGTCAGTGCTGAGCAGACAAACCCGGCTTACCAGAGAAGCAGAAAGCGTCCATAGAGCGGGTGTCTCTGGGGTGGTGCAGAGCAGGTCTTTCCACTTCTTCTGCTCCAAGCTTCCAGCTCATTTTCTGGCCGTCCTAATTTTACTTTCCCTCCTCTTTTTCCGGGTCTGTGTTCTGAAACGCACAAGCCGCCTCTCCCAGCCGGGGCCACACCGGCGCTGTGCGAATCCCACCGCAGCAGCCCCGACTTTCCCTTTCCAGGCGGCTCGGGACGGGGCCCCTCTCGGGCGGGGGGCGCGAGGGCTCGGGCTCAGCCCGGCGGGG
>NW_010325753.1:24741-40838 GCF_000700745.2 Antrostomus carolinensis | reverse complement strand
TATTTGTGCTTGGGGTTGCCCCCACCCAGATTCAGGAACTTGTACTTGACCTTGAAGAAGAAGCAAGGAGGGGCATTATTCAAAATACCTTTTAACCCAGAATTGCACTCAAAAAGGTCTTAAAATCCCACCTGGTCAAACCAGCCCTCATCTTCTGCAACTCAAAATACCAAACCTCACTTGAAGATCTTTTTGATAATTTCCTGGGGACTCAACAAACCCTTAGACCAGTTCTATCCCTCTTAAATGTGCTGCTTGTTATGCAGAGTGGCTTTCTTTAAACTTGTGGGAATGCAAAGGCTAAATTATCAAATAGCAAGACTACTCAGATGGTTTTCAATGGATCCCAGGTTGAACCTAGAACTGCAGAGCACAAAGCAAGGACCTAGGCAGGATCGTAGAGTAGACTGTAACCAAAATGATAAAATTGGCTGAAGCATGAATGGAAATATCCCAGTGTGAAAGACCGAAAAAACCACCAGAGATCATGCGAATAGCCTGCATCAATAACCAGCAGTGGAAGCAACCAAGGAAATTGATAAACACTGAGAACTGCAATGTTCACACTGAGCCCAGGAGGCCTGCGCTCTTGTAACAGGAGGATGATGCCAGAGGATGCCCTGCATCTTCCTCCTACCCCAACACTTTGGCAGAGAGCAGCCAAAGAAGACACACAAAATGAGGATGGTCAGACAAAAAGCAGCAGCTCTGCCTGAGTCTCATGGAGAGTGAAGTGAGCAAGGTTTGGAGGTGAAAGATCCTGCTGTAATAACTGTTGATGCCTGTCCAAAACCTGCCCAAAAACTAGTTTGTCATTGCCAGTTGAGAGGATCCCAGGCAGAGAGGACTTGACTTGTCACACCTGTCTTCTGTGTCTCAGCCTGAAGACCTAGCCATACCCCTTGTGCAAACACACAGGGTGGGGGTGGCTCTGAGAGTGAGAGAGACCAGCAAAGGAGCGTGAGACTGAGTCAGTTTTGTTTAAAATAGAAATCCCCTGTCACCAAGGCCTGGCACTGAGTTTTGTTATGTACTTGGAAGTAAGTCATTGCTTCTTCTGCGTTTCTGCTCCAATCTCCACCAGCCCAGTTTGGTCAGTGCTGCAGCCTTGGTTAGGAGGTCAGTAGTTCATTGGAGACAATTCCTGCTTCAATACAGACTTTCAGTCCCAAATGGTTCCTGGCATTTGGGGACAGATTTCCACTCTCCAACATGGTTTTCAGTCTATGATGCCTTTCTCTGCCCATCTCATCTCCTCTGCCACTGGCAGAGATACCTCTCATTCCTAACCCAAACATCCTTCTGGGTATCTCTTTTTATGAACTTTGTTTAAATGGCTGTTTGCTGAAATGACTTTTCTCTTTTCCCTGTCACAATTTTCTCACTTTTCTTCCTGTCCTTTATTTGAGGATGCTGAAGTTTTCTGACCTCAGCCTGGAGGATGGATGGACCCTTCTGCACCCATTGGTATTTTCCCATTCCATCATTAAAAAGTGACAAAGAACATTAACTGCTGGTTGCCAGCCACTAGGCGTTTCTGCAGTTTCCTTGGAGTCTGCTTTGGAGGAATGCTGAGCCTGGGACATCTAGACGGGATCAGCCTGGTGGCAGATAAACCCTGGGGGAGCTGTGAGTGGGATGAGTAGTGTCCAGACACAGAGGGGGAATCTTCTCCCAGAGGAGCAAAGAGCTACTGTAGCTCCAAGCCTGAGCCCACTCTTCTCCCTCCTCCTTTCCCCAATCCCAAACACCTTTCTGACCTTGGGTGGCAGAGTCCTGCCAACCTACTGTGGCAGAAGGAAGAGCTGAGCCCTCCCCTGTTTCTGAGCCCGTGGAGGTGTATGTGGTATCTGCAAATTTGAGTCAGCTTGCAGGAATGGGGTGGGACAACCACCTGACCCACGGTGCTCGGGGATCCCTGAGTCTGTGGGTGATTTCTTTCCCTGCAGGGTGACATGGTCATGAGCCCTTATGCCCACACCTGCACCTTGCTTTTGACACACACCAGCTCTGCTGGGGCAGTGGTACCCTTTGTGCAACCCCCTTTCCCACCAGCACTGGGGATGACACAGCAGGGATGTTCTCCTGGGTGAGCCTGTCCAGCCCCAGATGTGCTGCGTTTCAGCAGGGTTAGGGTGTTTGACAGCACAGATCCCCTCTCAAGCATTATCCTCTTCTTACAGTGTTGAAGACAGGATAAGGAGAGCACTCCTGGGCTCTGGGATGCAGAAGTAATGCTGCCTGCCAGGGAGGAACCAATGCAGAGGTGGCTGCACTGACCTCAGGAAATGCCCTCTCCATGGACCTCCATGTGTCTGGGCAGGTTTGAGCACAGCACAGCACCAGCCATTGCCTTTTGCAGCACAATTTCCAGCTGGCAGTCACTGTGGTGGCTCTTTGCAACTCTCCAGGACTTCACAAGGGCCCTGACTTTGTGGGACCCAACCTTATCCTCCAAGACTGTGTCTGTACCAGCTGCTGGAAGTAGTATCCTCAGCCTGGCCAGTACATCTTCAACCTATAAGCCCCCAAGCAACTGTACTGGGTGAATGCATCTCAGTTCCAGGAACACACCCAGCCAAGTCACCAGGCAGTGTTGCAGTGACTGAATACACACAGATACCACCGGCATCTCAGCCCCCCACAACCTGGGGGCGGCCCAGCCTGAGGGAAGCCCTCCAAGGCCACACCAATGGGGTGCAGGCTGGGGCTCATGTTTCCACTTCAGTAGTACCTGGCTCCTGAGCCAGGCACACCACCCGATGGTAATGTATTAAAATTCCTTAGGGAAGGGGATTTTTATTTTAAACCAAACTGACTCAGTCTCTCACACTGCCGCTCTCCGAATGTCACTCATCCCCACACTCACCCGCACAAGGGGTCTGAACCAGGTTACTATTGTGTGGCACCAAGGATGAGGGATGCTAGCAGATGGGTCTTCACTGTATCTCCTCTTTATTGGCTACAGCAAACTGGTGAGGACACATCTTTTATACCCTTTAGGAATCAACCATTTTCACGGCAGCATCTTTAGCTTCTGATCCTTGATCAGTCACCCTCCAAGAGCCTCAGGCAGGATTGTTGCCCTTTGTTTGGGCTTCCTTGGTGACTGTGTCTTTACAGGTGTCATCATGGTCTTGGGGGAGGAGGAAGATGTAAGAGATGTGTTTGTATCTTGTTGCCATCCTCCTGCTATCAAATCACAAGTCTTCTGCTGGTGAGTCATCTATTCCCAAACCTTATCAAAGTGCAGCCATCTGGGCTGATGCAAACACCAAATTCCTCAGCATCTGCCTGATGTTGATTGTTCCCCCCCCCCTGTTATCAGTGCAGGCCATTCTCATAATTTCCTCTTTAGGGTTTCTTCTGGTGCTTTCACACCCAGCCGTTCACACACACACTTTCTCCATCCCAGTCTTAGTATAGCTGTTACACAGCTCTACAAGCAGGACAACAAACCTAATCCAAAATGTTATTCTGATGGCCGTAACAATGTCTTGGACAGGAAAACCAGCAGCATATAACCTGCAGCAATAGTTATGTGCAAAAAGAGGGACACTATTAAAATTAAGAAAGTAAGAAAATGAGTAAATCAAGAAATCAAAAGCAGCAAGCAAAAGAGTAAAATGTTGGATATTATGTAAATATGATACTGGAGGCACAGAGTACATGTACGCTGTCTGTTCAATAAGATTCTAGCAGTATTATAGCAAATGTTTTTAAAAAGCAAGTATGTGAGCCTGTTGGAAGTAAAGTGATATCTTTGAATAAGCCATAGCCATGTCCAAACAAGGCAAACAGCAGAGTATAAACCTGGGCAAGTGAAATGTAAAAACACAGTAAGGTGAGACAAATTTTTTTTTGAGGGACAACCTGCTGAAGGCACAACAACTAACTTTCAAACATTTTTTAAATACACAAAAGATGGTTGCCTGCCAAAGTGGCTGGAGTCAGTAAACGATGGAGTACAACAGGAGCAGTCATGGAAGACAAGCTGTAAAGGGAAATGAGATGAATCCCTTGCACTGCTGTTCCCTGCAGCCCCCCCTGCCCAGGGGCTTCCCAGGCTTGACTCTTTCTTCACCGTGAAGAAGTTAGATGAGGTCCCTCAAACGAGGATGCCAGTAGAAGAAAATTTCAGAACACATTAGTTTACATGAATAGAGAGAAAAAATGCCAGGCCCTTCACGCAGAGAAGTGTCTTCACACAACTGCTTGGGGAACTCACTGGTGATGCTGCTGACTAGCAGGGGATCCACGACATGTGGTTTAGCAGTACATTATGGGGAAGAGTCAGAGTGATTTTGGCAGTGAAATGCTCTCTAAAGATTGAGGTCACCAGCTGAGTGTCACAGGGATCCTTTCTGGAGCCAGTGCTCCTCATGACATTAAAAGCTACAGAAAGACCTTATGGTGACAAATGATTGCCCATTAAGTCGGTGCATGTTTGATAATGCCGAGGACAGAGCTTGGCAGGAAACCCCCTGTGCGGGTATGGTGAAGTAGGAAAGGACCTTTCTGTTACCATGTGCTATGCTAATTGACCTAGTGCCACAAAGGGAGATTCAACAACAAGGAGGGAAGGAAAAACAAGTGATGCCTCATACACATTTCCCCTGACTTTGTCCAGTGCCTCTGCCTACCCATGTGCTTTATGACCTGTTCCACGCTCTGCTGCACAGATGGAGCTGCTCCCTTCCACTATTCTCCTAAGGAATCAGAGATATTGTTTAAAGCTCTTAGGACTGCAGCCAGGAATAATTTTCCACATGTACTGCTTTGTTTTCTCAGGCTCTGAGGCTTGCTCTGAGGTCACAGACTGGAGCAGAAAATACAGGGAACTGCTGCTTAAAACATGGCCCAGGTCCTTGACGGCCATTCCCAGCAGACAGTGATGCTGGGAAGGAAGAAAAGACATCCTCAGCATCCTAAAGGCATGAAACCAGCCCCCACATCAGGGATCAGAGAATCACAGAATTGCCTTAATTGGAAAAGCCCTTTAAGATCATCGAGTCCAATCATGAACCCAACACTGACAAGTCCTCGACTAGCCCATGTCCCTCAGCACTATATCTACATGACTCTTCAGTCCCTCCAGGGATGGGGACTCCACCACTGCCCTGGGCAACCCCTTCCAATGCCTCAGAACCCTTTCAGCAAAGAAATTCTTCCTCACATCCCATCTCAACTGCCTTTGGTGCAACTTGAGGCCATTACCTCTTGTCCTGTCCCCTGGTCCTTGGTTGAACAGACCCACCCCCACCTCTCTCCACCCTCCTCCAAGGGACTTGGACAGAGCCAGAAGGTCTCCCCTCAGCCTCCTTTTCTCCAGGCTCAACACCCCCAGTTCCCTCAGCCAGGAACTCAGCACACTTGTGCTCCAGACCCTTCCCCAGCTCCGTTGCCTTCTCTGGACACGCTCCAGCAATGTGCACGCCTGGGCTTGCCTTCGACAGAGCATGAACCCACAAGCTGAGCTGACGGAAGGCTCTGCCCTCTGTCCAGGAGCTGGTCTCATCAGAGACCCACTGCCATGAGGGCAGACTGCCCTGTGCACCTCCAGCCAAGCTGGGGGAATGGAGCAGCCCCCATGGTGCTGTCTCTGCCCTATGGGCAGGGGCTGGGGCTGTGTGAGGAGTGGGGACAGGGGCCTTCCAACCACCCATGGACTGAGGGGTCCCTGTGACCCAGGGCCAGGAGCCAAGGCACAGGACACGGGGCACGGCCATGACACCAGGCCTTGTCCCAGGCTGCGATGCAGCCGCCAGCAAGAAACCAGCCATGTAAACCAATGAGCCTCCAGGAGGGACCCAAGCAGCCAATCAGAGCTGAGTTTTCACTAACATACCCTCAGGAGAGAACCAAACGCCCAACCAGAGACGGCCCGTGGCTGCCGCACCTGTGGGAGTGGCAGCTGTGCTCTGATTGGCCCTGGAAGCCACCTTGTGCTGCACAGAAGCCAATCAGAAGTGACTGCCAATAAAGGGTTACTCAGGGATCAGAATTTCCTGTTTCTGGAAGAAATGACGTCAGGAAAACTGAAACTGTACTGATTGACCTGTAGCACCTGAGCCTGGAGGGGGTCTCCATCCCCTCCTCCCCCAACCTAAACATGGTGCTGGGAGGGCTCTGTGGTGTGGGGAGCCATGGGAGCACCTCCCCATGGGCACCTGGCTCCAGAGAGCCCTACAGCTCCTGAAGTAGAGAGCAGAGGAAGGGTGAGGGTGGAGGCACCTCTGGAGATCACCTAGTCGGTGGAGATCACCTAGTCCAACACCCTGCTCTGAGCAGGGTCAGATAAGGGAGGTTGCTCAGGATCATGCCCAGGTGACGTCTCCACAACCTCTCTGGTAACCCCTTCCAAGGGCTCCTCCAGGTGTGGGCATGGAGGGCTTTGTGCCATGCAGTGCCACGAGCTGCTGCAGAGCACATCAGTCTCTGGGTACTCCAGGGATGGGTGATGGGTACCTATGCCACCCCCATGTTGAGTTGCCCCATGTAGGAATGGCACGATGCAGCACACTTTGCCTTCTTCCAGAAGTCATGGGCTGTCAGGACACCCCAGAGAGATGTCCAGGTGGGAACACCCCTGCCACCATGTGACAGGGTGAACGGTGCTCCAGCACCCACCATCAGAGCTTGAAAGGTGCAGGACAGGGCACCCCCAAGCTAGGATGAGACTGTAGGTGAGGAGCACTCATCTGCAGCAAAAAGAGCTGGTGGTGGCGCAGGCTTGGCTGCTGACTCAGCGGCTGAGAGAGCCCAAGTCCCTGTTCTGCTCCCCCAGCTGTGAAGCTACAGAAATTCATCCTGGCTCTGGTTTTTGCAGAGCATGACAGGAGAGCAAGCAAAGGGAGCTGGTACAGGGAGGAGGAAAGGCATTTCAGGGATGGTGGGACTCTGCAGCTGAAGGACCCTGCTGTTTGCAACCTCTGCTTCATACCTCATGGCTCCTTTCAAATGGTTTTTGTGTCCAACATACCGTGCTGTCGTCTGTCTCAGGGAACTGTTGTATCAGGGGGGCTGGACTGGAGATTGACAGAGACAGCACTGTCTCCAAGGAGATTATTCCTGGTTACCATAGAAACTACTGGTGGTTTTTGTGCCCCCTCTTGTCTCTCACTGTTATGGATACAATAATTGAAATAAAACTTTTATTTCAATCCCTGGAGCTTGCTGGTGGCACAGGTGTATCCCAGGGGTTGCCATCTACCAGAGACCACCGAGATGCTGCTGGCTGGGTGGGTTCATGCCATACGCCCACAGGGTGATGGGAAGTGGTCAGGGAAGAGCATGTACCAAATGAGGGACATCGCAAAATGAGGACTGCAAGAAGAAGAGGCTCGGGTCTGTGTTCCAAGGCTGAGCCCCCAGCCCCAGTATGCCCTGGCACGGCCACCTGCTACTCAGCAGTGGGAGCATGGAGAAAGCACGGTTCTCCGTAGGAAAGGAGCCCACCCTAACCCTTGCCCTGCTCCTCATACGCCCATTGGTGCACGTCCCAGAAGGTGATGGCAGCCCAATGGCATGTGGCCATCAATAGTCACGTCATCACCCATTCCTGCCCGCCATCTGAGGGGAGAGGCCACAGACAGGGAGAGTCACATGAGTGTGAAAACAGGAGCAGCAAAAGACCTGCTGGCTTCATTACTGATTTACAGGCATCCAGGGTGGCCCCTGGGTGTGCCATGCAGTACCTCCCCCACCTCCCCAGACACCCTCTGACTCCAGAGATGGGGACAAGAGTTTTATATATTGCAGGAGCCAGAAAGCTGCCAGGTCCTGCTGCAGTGGGGAGGTGCAAGTCAGCTTCTGCTGAGGGAGAGCTGCTGCAGGCTGGTGCTAGGAGGAGAACAGGTGATGGGCTGGGCTTGATGCGCATTTGGAGACCCATTCCTGAGAGGCCGCCGATGTAAAACTTGATGTAAAACCTGCCTTGCCCATGGGCACACACGCCCTGTGGGCAGATATTCCTGGCATGGGGTGGGTGAAGACATTTCTCTTTCATGTATGGGCCCTGCCCTCTCTGATGATCCTGCTGTGGAGCTGGGGCAGCAGAGCAGCCAGGGTGAATGTTCGGGCATGAACGGGGAGGAGCGAGTGCCTGGCAGGAGCCCAGAGGGCAGTGAAGGTGGCTGAGCCCTCCCTAGGAGCCTGAGCAGGTATGGAGAGTGATGCCCAGCTGTGGCACTGCGCACCCATCCCCAGAGCCCTGTGATGCCGGAGGAGCTGGGTCACCAGCAGCAGTGAGCAGTGCCCAGCTGCCAGCCTTGTCCCCACTCCTCCCCTTCCCCTCCTCCTGGGACGCTGGCTTTGCCTGCTGCCTGTAATGCCAGCTCCTGCCAGCCTGAACCTAATTTGGTAACCACGCAATAAATGTCCCAGGGACAATGCAATGACACAGGCTCCTTCTCAGCCGTTGGCGCTGGAACTGACATGAATCACGCGATGGAAACCAGCCAGCAAAGAGGCTGGTGGGAGACGGACCCATGTGTGGTTTTCTCTGGAGGACCCAGTCTTGCCTGGAGCCCAACTGGGTTAACTGGGAACTGCATTTTGAGGTTAACTGCTGAAAACCGTTCATTTGCACAACAAGACAAAGGGTCCTGGCTGGCCAGGCATGAACAGCATTCAGCAGATGATGACATCACCCTGCGGTGCCCCATATCCAGAGTGACAGTCATCAACATGGACCTGTTGAAAGCACCTGAGATCTCCAGCAATGGCTCCAGGGCCTCTTTTCTGGGGGTCTCTGTGTGCCAGGCACTCCTGCCCATGATATAGCAGGTACTCCCATTTGCAGCGGGTTGCAGGACCCTTGCTGTTGGGTGTTCGTCCTTGGCAGTGCTGCAGCAGTAAAGCTGTGTTCACCTACAGAAGAAAGCAGGGAGATGGGCCACCACCTGACACCCCCCATTCCAGCTCATTGCGGAAAGAGATGTTGGTGTTTCTGCTTCTGACCAGCATTTCCCATCTCAAACTCCATGAGAAGCTGAAATTAAATAAAACGTCATTTGGATCTGTTCTTGGCTTTCCTGTGGGGAAATTTTTAAAAACAGCACATTTTGCTCTAAAACCATCCATAAAAAGGGACTTTCCCCGTACTCTCTGTGTCCTGCCTGCTCAGGGCACATAACCTCGTAGCTGGCAGAAAGTGGCCTGGTGGTTGGGACAGCAGCTAGCACATGGTGTAAGGAAAGCAGGGGAATTTCTGTCTCTCTCCCTGGGGTGACATCATGTGGATATAAGTGCTCTGATGTGCCACCATCTCCCTGTTGTTTGGGGTCGTGTCTCAGTGCACCTGGCAGTTTTTGGCTGCCCCGGGAACATGCTCTAGACTTCGACATGGTGCATCACTTTCCCCTCAGGCAGGGGCAGAGTGCCAGCAGCAGTGCTGGAGCAGAGGGCTGGCCAGAGGCTCCTCACCCAGCTCCCTGCCATGAGCCAACGAGGCTGGGGTGGGGACATGGTCCCTTCTCTGCCTGGCTGAGCCTGGCGAGCAGTTTCAGGGCTGAGGAGGATGGTCTGCCCGTCCTGGAAGGCACCAGCCGCCCAGGTCCTGGTAAACACATTGCGAAAGGCTGGGGTTGGCAGAGGTTGAGCCTCTCCCCCCACATCACAGCTGAGTCATCCTGTGTTCTAGGCTACTCCTTTTGCTCCTTTCGCTGTCCTGCTTGACCAGCCTGCCCTCTCCTCTGCACGGTGGCACCAGCACAGCTCCTCTCCTGCGGCAACGCAGCCCGATGCAGGTTCCTGGCTCCTCCACAGCACTGCCTGAAGATGGGAATGAGTCGCAACCTCTTCCTGCCTCAGTTTCCCCATCCATGGTAGAAGGTTTCCCAGGTAGGAGGCAGCTGAGTCAGTTTACCAGCAGTCTGCAGGAGGGCAAACACGTCAGATACATCCTCTGCAGGGCTGAACACATCACACACTACACCCGTGTCAGAGGACAGCTTCCCTGAGGGGTCTCGGAGCTGGGGACAGTTTCTCCACTCTGAAGGGTTGGCAGTGCACTCCTCACAGATACACCCAGAATGTGCATCCAGGACCAGCCAAAGCTACTCGAGGATTGAAATGCCTCTTATCAAAGCACAGCACAAATGCAGCTTTCAAAGCAAGTCATGGAGAAAAAAAAATGCAGACACACTGCTCAGCTGGCTCCTCCTCTCCCTCACCACTGGGGACCAGGCCAGGACTGGTGCTGGGAGACCCCCAAGGTCAACTCTACGCCTTTCACTACCTCCGAGAAAAGCCAGCTGTGGCAAGGTTATGCGAGGCAGGACTGTAGCACCTCTGAGCCACTTGCTCTGAAGTGATGCAGTTCCCTGGCATGGAAACAAGCCACCGCAGCAGCGTGCCAGGACAGTGCTGCCACACGTCTGGTGCAGTGTGACACCAGAAACTGTGGCACAGGGCACTGGACTGCCTGCAAGCATTTGGGGAGGTCCCCAAAGCTGTCCCAGTCCAGGCTGCTCCAAGCCCCTAACTGTGGCTCTGTTCCCCAGCACCCCTGGGCAGAAGGAGAGGCAGGGGCTGGTGGGGGCCCAGGCTGGGCCCCCCCCAGGCTGGTGGCTGCAGGGCTGGTGCCAGGGCTCAGCCCTGCCCATTTGTGCAACTCTTGGGCCAGGGAGCACTGGGTTTATGGGGCAAGGTGTGAGCAGCCTTTGAAGGCAGCATCGGGGTCAGCTCTTGGCTCACCCCAGCAACCTGCAGGGCCTGGGCTGGCTCGTGCTGTTTGGGGAGTGGGGCTGGCGAGAGCCACCAGCTCAGTCCTGTGTGCCCAAAGCTGGTGCAGGCACAGCCCACGAGCTTGGAGAAGTGGAGACGAGGGGCAGGCTCTGCTCCTGGGGCTGCTGAGCAATTCTCAGGTCTCAGACCGGTAAACTCCACAGCCATATCCTCCTCTGTTTTACTGATTTACTTGCCACAGGACGTCCTGATCTCTTGGCTAGTGTAGTGCAGGCTGGCTGTGGTGTGCAGCCATACCCCACACACGTTGGTGTCTGTCATTCTGGGCACTTTTCGCAGTGTGGGGCTGCCCTGTGGCTGTGAGCAGGGCTGCCTGGGACTGAACAAGATGCCCATCAACTTGGAAACCTGCTCCAGACTGGGTGCTTGATGCTGGAAGATGCCCTGGAGGAGGCTTCCTTCATCAGCCACAAGATCTAAACCTAGTCTCAACACCAAGGTGGGGTTTCCTCTGTCACTCAGAGCTGCATCCCCTGCTCAAGCCAAGTCAGCTTGCCCTCAGGGACCAGCGTCAGCGCTGTCACCTGGGCACTTACCATTACTCACCTGCAAAAGATAGCTGTGCTCAGGCTGGCACAGCCTAGACCAGCCATCATCTGACAGAGCCTCTTGAGCTACAGGGCCAGTGGACAGGACCCACAGCCAAGGAGAGCTTGGGCTAGCAGTCCCTCAAGTCTCCTGGGATCCACCTCTCCAGGAAACAATCAAAAATCTCCCAATGCCCTTGGGCAGCTGAGACTCCATCCCACTCTTCCAAAGGGCTTGTAGTATAGTGTGTATGAGGTACCTATAGCTCACCCCTAGTGCCCTCCAGAGACACCTGCATGATCTCTTCAAGGTTGGCCTGCTCCTTTTCTTCTTTGGCCCACTTGCTGGGGCTTCAAAATGACACTGCTCATTCTATGAGTACAACCCCCAACATCCCTAAGAGCCACATCTGTCCTGATGCCACTGCTCAGGCTGTGTCTGTGCTCTTCCATGCCTCATATACTTTGAATACATTGCTCAAGCCTTGGGACCATGGAGGCATAAGCTTCTCTGGTCTTAGGCACCAAAAAAATCCTGTTCACAGTTTTGCCCTATTCTGTAGAGCTCCTGCTCCACCATGGGCTGTGCCGGTCTGTGGCGAGTTGGAGTTGCAGCAGAGAGGCTGGGCAGCCCACGTGGCTGAGGGTGTCCAGACCACCCACACACCTCTGTGAAGTTTGGTCTTTGGATAGAGGGCTCGTGGGAGCTTCGACTCGGATTATGTGAGTTTCTGGACATGATCAGGACTGACTGGCTCAAAGAGGTAGTCTCAGGCTGTCCCATCCAGGTCTCAGACCCTACAGTCAGGCGGCAGAATGAAGGAGGATGCAGGAGGAGCTCTGAGGGTGAGTTAAGCAAGACTCACCAGAGAGTCTTCTGCTAGAGAGAAGAGGTGAGGAGATCTTGTGGAGTCCGTGCAGTGAGAATGTAGAGAGAAAGAGGAGGACTTGCAGCTCCTGGGCAGACATAAGCTAATCCCCTTCTCCATGCATCCATCCCTGCAGAGAGCACACAGAGCCAGCACAACATGCAAACACCTGCAAGCAACTTGGGGACGCAGTTGCATGCAGACTCCCACCCATTAAGGCATGTACACAGAGACACACGCATCCACACGCACGGCAAAAGGGACATGCAGCATCTGCAGTGCCAAACATGCACAGACAGCTTCATAGCTGCTCTGAAAATGGTCTCAGCTGGATCTCAGCCTCCAGCAGAAAAGACGTTCTCCTCCTCCAGGGATGATTCACATGAAGTGTGAGCTGGGATGTCTGTATTCAAACAGATGATCAATTACCCAGCACAAACTGCCATATGTGGCACAGGATGATTTGTCCCAAGGCTCCCTTCCTGACACCCCTGCACGTACCAGGTTTGGGTGCAGGACATCTGTCAGGTCACCAGAGCCCAAGCACAGGGTGGGTACTGGCTGGGACCACCCATGGGGAGCCAGTGCACATCTGGCCAGGCTGCAGCTGTGAGCGAAAGATGCTGCAGGGAGCATGGTGGACCCTTTACTATCCTGGAGATATGCAAGGATCCAGTCTGATCCACCTCAGCACTGCTTACGGGAGTCAAAGAGCTGCTGAGAAGGCCCCCACCTGCAGTGGACTTCTTCATACACCGTGACTTCTGTTTTGCTGGGGCAGCTGGGAGCATCGTTGCCCCAGGGGCTGCTGGAGGGAGGTGCAATCAAAATGCAAGAGGGGGTGTAGCCACGCATGGGTGGCAGGGTTTAAACTGGGCAGGTTGCTCTCCAGCTTGCTTATGGAGTAAAGCAGCTCTCAGGCAGTAAGGACACATGTAGAGACAGCAAAGCACAAATTTTGGCACCACAGAGGCTCTTGGCTCCTTGCCCAGATGGGTGCCAGTGGTGCCTACACAGTGCTGGAGCCTCGGGGTGCTGGGACTGGGTTAGGAGGCCAGCAGCACCCATGGGAGGCCAGAGCCTGGGCAGGCGTTGCTGTCTGGAGAGCAGGAAAGGGTTGGTGTTCCTGGTGATGCCTGCATCCAGGTATGCAAGGTATGTGCCAGGCTCGGCAGGGGAGAAAGCTCCTTTGCTCTGGCTGGGTTGCCTGGAGATAGCTCTGCTGGAGCATGGTGGGGAAAGAGAGCTGGGGGGGGGACGTTGTGGAAATGGGCACCCACATCCCAACCTCTGCTGACAACATTTGTGTGGCCAGGCAGAGAGGCTGGCCACTGGCCCTCACTCGTGCTCTGCTCACTGGCCACTGGCCCTCACTCGTGCTCTGCTCCTTGGGGAATTTACCTGGCAAACGAGCAGGTGTCCCTGCTCCACCACCCTGCACAGATGGGATTTGCTTTGCAAAACCAGAAGGTGACATCCAGCAAAGGAGAGGGCAACAAATGCACCCAGAAACCGCACACAAGGACACTGCTGGCTCTGTTCATATTATCCATTAATCGATCAGACAGTCAGTCACCACAACCATGGTCACTGAAGCAGCTGCTGCTGTAGGATCTGTGCTCTGGCTTTGGCACAATCCATCCTACAGGGTCTACCAAGCCTCCATGGGTACAGGCGAGAGGTGGACTGGTGTATGACAGTGGAGCCAGTTGCTGCTGGAACATGGAAGGTAGTGGTTAATGAAACTGGCTTCCCCAGGGACAACTCATTTCATTCCCCAGGCTGAGAACAGCCATGAGATACTTGGCTCCATCATGGTGTACGGGAATGATAACTATCACCCAAGGGCAGCCCAAAGGAGTCAGACTGGGCCCCAACACATCTCCAGTGCGTGTCCCCAGGCTACTTGTGGGGACACCCTCTTCCCTAGGGACCAGACCTTGGAGCTCATCTAGTCAAAATCTTGCCTCATACCCCAGGAAAAACTGTCACAAGCAAGGGAACTTGTATGACCAGTCCCTGTGCCTGCTGCTGGAGAACAATGTGTTGTTTTGACAAAGGCAAATGTAAACCACAGCCGTCAGCAGCCCCATGCCAAACTGGGACCCATAGAAGGGTGGTACAGACCTCCAGGGTAGGCAAGGGAGTGGGCAGCTGGAGTGGAAGAGGAAGGGGAGGTGAAGGTGCTGCTGCAGCTATCTGGGCTGGGGAAGGCTGCAGAGCTGGAAAAGGCATAGACAGACCATGTGGACCATGAAGATGTTGGTTTTTTCAGATGCTGGTTTTCCAGTTCAGGTAAAGTCCCAAGTGGGCCAACAAGGTGTTGAGGGGGTTCTCCTCCCCAAGTCCTTCTCTGATGACCAGCTCCCAGGCTCTGTAGCAGAGCTATCCAACCAGCAAAGTCCATGTCGCCCTGAGAAATACAGGCTTAGGGCTTTCTCCTGCTGCCTGGGCACTGGCAGAGCACAGAGGGCTGTGTGCTGTCTGGAGCAGTGAGACGCAAAGCCAGCAGCCCTCCCCTCTGATGACAGCAGGCAGCAGAAGTGCCCACCCTGCAGTGCCCTGCCCCAGGGACCTGCTCCAGGAGCCCTGACATGCCCAGCTTTCCATGGTGAGGTGTTGGGTGTGCTGCACTTGGGAGGCTCAAGAAACCTCCCATGTGCAGAAAGCCCCGGTGTGCCTGCTTGGCCCTTCCCAGAGGCTGGGTTTTGGGTTTGCTGCTGGGGCTGGGGATGTGCAGGGGTTTCCCCAGGGTAGCTGGAAGGTCTCGTGGTACATCCTGGGGATGAAAGGCTCTCTCCCTAGGCTGTGCACTGGGGGAATTTGACCTCCGGGCACTAAAAGCCTCCAATTTCCCACGGGGAATGAGGATGCTGAGCTGGGTGGGCTCCTCCCACCACTGTCCCTCACTGTGTCACCCACCCAGAGAAGGAGCCAACCCTGATGAGGGTTTGTGCGGCAGCACATCCTCCCCGTGCGCTGGGTTGCTCGGCACAAGGAGGGTCTGGCACCCACAGCGGAATAAAGAGCTCATTGTTCCCAGATGGAAATGATCATCCCAGTGACCTGGAAACACAGAGCAGCTCTGTCAGCAAAGCTATAGGGTTTCAAAGGCTGAGATCAAAGGGCCCCCCGGGGTCGGACTCAGCCAGGCCTTCAGAGACACCTGTAATAAAGGGCACCTCCTTCTAATTATTCTTATTTTGCCTGCAACAGCCACCAGGGCCGTGGGGCTCGGTGTTCGCTTGAGGAGCAGTGGCAGTGGCAGGGACATTGTCCCCACTGTGACGGGCACAAAGGGCTGTTGTGCAGGGAAGGGTGAACGTGGGGAGCTTTGGCAGAGCAGCATTCACCCCCCTTTGCCTGCCCTGAGCCCAGGCCATGCCCCTCGCCCTCTCCTGCCTCCCCCATCTCTGGCCAGGCACCCTGCACTACTCCCAGCACGTCCCCCAGTGATGTCCCCTGTCCCTCTGCCAGGGCTGTGCTCTGGGGCTGCACAGCTGAGATGGGTGGAGGCAGACAGAGCTGAGCTGGACCGGTGGCCAGTGAGGACCCGACCTCTCCCAGCATGACCTGGCAGCCCCAGCTCTGGGCACTAGGAACCTGCACTGGGAACCTGACCCTCTGCAAGACCCTGAAATCTCTCCCAGTGGCAGCTCTCCAGACTGCTTTCCCCAGTCTCTTATCTCCTGGACTTCAGACTCCACCATCATTATATGCAGACACACCTCGTGCATGCAGCTATCAGCCTGTGAGCACTGTATTTCTCTGCCTGCTCTGAATCGGCAGAGGTGGCCCTGGAAATGCCAGTGCTGTTATGCAACCAGAGCCACGCTCCCCAGGGCCACATCCCTCTGGCCGGGTCGATGCTGCTCCTGGCACTGCAGGGATGCTGAGTTTCCTTGGCTCGTACCTATGAGTTAGATGAAGGAGAGGTGAGAAGATATTTTGG
>NW_010325753.1:20861-24656 GCF_000700745.2 Antrostomus carolinensis | reverse complement strand
AGCAGACCCCACTGTGACACACAGGTGATGAGCAGGGTGTGTTCTCAGCAGGTCGGGCTCAGCAGGTGTTAGGAGGAAAACTAGGACTGTCTCTGACATGGGACATCATATGAGAAATTAGGATGGCTCCCCCGCAAATTGCTGTGCTAATTATAGGAAGAGGAGATGATTTATATTTGCTGAGAGGCTGCTACAGCCAAGGGTCAGCGAGGTCCTAGACTGGCATGGGGTCAGCTCTGACCGTGGGCTGCAGGTTCTCAAGGAGCCGAGTGTGCAGTCCCAGCATGGCCCTTTTTGTGTCAAATAGGCACCTTGTCTCCCCCAGGTGCTGCTGCCTTGGTGAAGGCAGCCCTGACAGGCAGATCTCACCTAGAGATCTAGAGATCTCACCTGTGGGGCCAGGCCAACACATGCCAATCTTAGATGGGGACATGAGACCCCACCACTACGACTTCTAGTTTGAAACCGGCTCATTCTTGCCCAGGCAGTGCTGGGGAGATGCTCCAGCCTTTCCCATCCCTCCCCTCCATCAGGGAAGCCAAAGAGAGCTGACAGGGGAGGGGGTGGGGGGGAAGAATCACTCCAGCCCCTCTGGCTGCAGATGTGACACCAGCACGGGGTGTGCCTGGGGCTTAGAGAGAAGGGCAGGGGGCTGCATGTGGGGTGTGGGGACACTGACAGTGGGGCACTGAGCTGCTCCTCCATGGCAGGTCCAGGTCCAGGTCCTGCACCTCAGGACAGCGCACAAAGATGGCACATTTAGCGTGATGTCTCCAATCATCCTCCCAATCATCCTCGGTCTGCCTGGCTCCCATGGCACAGTACACTGTGTGATCACAGGGAGAACACTGCTGGGCTGCAGCAGCTGGAGGCCCTGGGCCATGGATCGTGCAGCTCTCCCCTTGGGACAAGAGACCTTAAGCAATGGTTCTGTGCTTGGTGCTCTGAGCTGACTCAGGGAAAACACGAGGGGCTGTCCAGATCCTGGGGTTCCATCAGCTCTGGCTGTGCCCTGGGAACCCCCCAAATGCCCCTGACCACAGTGGGAGGCTGCGGAGTTGTGCCAGCTTCTGTTTGCCCTCATTTCTGCTCCTTCCGGCACAGCCGTGTTTGCCTTCACATGGCACCCAGTGCTGAGCAAACAGTGTGTGGGGAGAGATGAGCAGCTGGAAGGGAGGGACAGCACTGGCCATGTCCCCACTCCCACCTCGCTGTGCTCCTGCCATTGCAGGCTTTACAATAAAACTGTGGATCCAGTTTGAGCTGGGAGACTTGAGGGTGGGGAGACCAGGCAAGAGATCCACCAGCCTTGCTTTCAGGGGTGAACAGATCTGCTGTACCCCATGGAGGCTGTCACCCCTATATGACAGTGGAGGTGATGACACAATAATTTTGACCTGAGAAAGACAACTTGCCATGACAGGGTGGCTGCCAGGAGTTGGTATGCATAGCAGTCTAGCCATGAGTCCTAAACCTGTACCATCCCTCCTCCATGCCATTGTCGTCCCAGGGACAAGGTCTCAGCCACAGCAGGACTCTGAACTCTGCTTCTTGCTGTTAGGGTTTGTTATCTCCTGTTTGGTGTCTGCAGGCTCATGGTTAGCTTGGGCTAAGAGCCAGGGAGAACTCACAAGCAGCCCAGCACCCAAACCCACATACCCAGTGCTGCTGGCTCAGACAGCTCTCAGGCAAGTCCCCACTGGGACACTGCACCAATCAAATGGGTGGGCTGGTTTGAACTGATTTCTCCAAGTCCATAAGGATAATGTGAAGACATCTACAGACCAAAGGCTGCTGACGACAGAGCAAAACAGCTCCAGTCTCCATCTGGGGTGAATTCAAGGCAGTAAAGTTATACTGGTTGGTGCTGGTATCTTTTCTCACCAGAAATGGGACAGCTGATATGCTCATTTATGTCACTTGTGAGCAGGTTTAAGCTAAATTGGAAGAAAGCCAGTGCTATATCAGCAAGGGAACAAACAGTCCTGATCCGTGCTTGGAGAATGACCCACAGGGTTACATGGGCTCACCAGCTCCACACAGGAGGGGTCCCAATCGATATAGTTTGTTACAAGCACTGTCTGGGTGTCCGCTGTGGTCATTGCCCTCCTGTGGCCATTTCCAGGACATCCAAGACCAGCACTGTGTATGTGGACAAGGCTGGAGGAAGTCCAGGCTGGCCCAGGCCACTCCATCACCAGTCTGAGCTGGGCACAGAGAAGCAGCTGCAGTAGATCTGCATGCTCCTACAGCCCTCCCCTGCTTCACTGGACCCTGTCCTAAAGCACTGCTGGTGATCAGCTTCTCCTGGTGATTAGTTTAAATCTCACCCGCTCCCACTGAACCTGTCCCAGCCTTGCTTGACACAAAGGCCATGATGATGTGCTGTTGGGAGACCACCAGCCAAGCTGCAGCAGGACCGATGAGCACGACCACATGCACTCACTCCATCACATCCTACTGCTCATCAGTCTTAAATCATCCCATGGGATGCCAAGCAGCTGGAGAGTTGGAATGTCCCCAGAAGAACACTTTATCCTCCACAGGTCACTAGCAGTGAAGAATGAGCTGTGCTGCTGAAACACCTCGGGCTTCCTGCGGTGCTGGAGAGGCAGTGCCAGGTCTCTGGCCCTGACTTGAAAATACTGCAACGGATGGAGTCGTATCTGTGGCTGTGATCAGCACGGGGCCATCTGGGTGTGACTCTGCCAAGAACTCCCACAAGGATCTGACAATGCTCCTTGATGGAGGATAGGAAGGACTGCTGTCCCATCCCCACTGCTAAGGAAGAAGATGCCCAGGTGGACAAGGCATGGGGTGACCAAGTCAGGAGCTAGGGTGACACTGTGGTTAGTGGTGTGACACTCACTGATGGAGAATAGATATGAACATCTCAGGTTACACACAGCCCCAGGTTACACACAGGGATACAGATCCCTCAAGCAAACCTACCAGCTTCCCACCTGGCCTGCTCCCAAAACACAGACACTCCTGTTTGCAGCCAGGCTTCACAGGTAAGCAAGATGTACCTTGGGTGGGGAGTGGGTTTGGCCAGCCATGCTCATGCCGTTAAGAGCTCTGCTGCTGCCGAGCTGGTGGGAATGAAGTCTCACGTCAGACAAGACCTGTAGTTTGGACCTTAGGTAGACATAAAGCTCCTCTGGCCACAGGATAGGCCAAAGCTGACCAAGAACCTTCCTTTTCCCAACTGCAACCTCACATTTTTTGGCTTCTATTCTCCTTCCCTGCCTGCTGTCCCCAGTCCCAGGAGGAGAGCGATGCTGGGAGCACATGGACCGTTTTGCTGCAGCTCAGCGGTATCTTTGTTATGTTCGAGAGCCAAAGGCAGGGAGGAGCTGCCCACTGTGGGTGCAGCACTCCATGGGCTGGTCCAGATGTGGGATGAACTGGTGTCAGGTCTGGGGCAGACCCAGACAAGCCCTGAAGGGCTGGATGTGGTGTCTGCATCAGGTCCTGTCGATGGGGCAGTGCTGCAAGGACCTCAGGCTCAGGGCTTTTGCTGTCCTTCACTTCTCCTTGCTGCAGTCTCACTCTTCCTGAACAGCCTCCAAGGGGACCAGGGTGGGCCACCAGCTCTAGGCTGGCGACTGGGTGAGATCTGGGTGCTCTGAGCCCTTCCCACCGTCCCAGGGAACATCCAGCCCCAGCTGGGGCGCATGGAGTGGGGTGCCTGGGTTTGGCTGTGGCAGGGGCCAGGGTGCAGGCACAAGGCAGGAACAGCTGCCCGCAGAGCCCTGAGGTGCACATTTTCCTTTCATCCAAGCTGTTAGAATT
>NW_010325753.1:17784-20820 GCF_000700745.2 Antrostomus carolinensis | reverse complement strand
GGAGCCTGGCACTCGCCTGCTCCCAGCCATTACAAAGAGGCCACTGTTTGCAGCCAGGCTCCTCCTCCGGTGCTGTCAGGGCTTGCTCATCCTGGGGCCACGGGGTTGTGCGCAGTCAGGACGTGGGCTGTTCTCCAGGGCGAGATCCGCTAGAGAGAGCGTGCGGGGCTGCCGCAGGCAGAGCCCTCGGGATGCCGGGGTGCTGAGGTGGAGCAGGTCCTGGCGATGGGAGGGAGGTGGGGAATTTCCACGGCCAGGCGGAGCAGCTGAGCCGACCTGGTTCCTTGGGAAGCCCAATGACACAGGGAGACATGGTGGCCAACCCAAGGTCAGGCTATGAGTCAGCAGCACGGGTGGCAAGGTGCAGGGCTGGGGACAAGCCCACAAACCCCACGGCACGTGTAGCAGCGTCAGGCAAAGCCTGCAAGGCTGCAGGGCTCCTGCCCCAGGGTGCTGTATGAACCACCCTGTTCCCAAGAAGACAGGAGTGAAGTTCAGAGGGTCCTGCAGCCCTTCCCCTACCTGCAGGCTTGTCCTTTTTCTGGGGAATGGAGGCAAAGTGCTGCCTTCCTCTGGGGTGGGTAACTCATCCAGTCCTGTCTTAAAGGAGTAAGCAGCTCTGCCACACTTGTTAAGCCCCAGATATGCTGATGGGGGGTGCACAGGCTCCGTGCCACAGCAGAGGACAGAAGGCAGATAAGCACAATGCAAGAGCTGGACTGCAGGGCTCCAGGCTGGGGGGAAAGAAAAGCTTTCAAAATGGAGTTTGGTTTGGGGTCTCCACTGCCACTCTCAGCATTGCTTTTTATATCTGCGCAGAAGATTTGTACGCAAATTAGTTTCAGCAACAGTACATGTCTGACAAGAACCAGAGCTCCCCAGAGCCTGCAGCTGTGGCAGACCTGAGCCACAGCCAGGCACAGAGCCACCCTGCACCCTAAGTGTCCTTCTGCAGCTAAGAGACCTCCCAGAGCTGATGGAGAAGCAGGGTAGTGGTGGGGCTGGCACATGTCCACAAGGTGGGAGGCTGGGCCAGGCCTGGCCTCCTGCACTCATGACTCCCAGATGAGCGAGCTGCTTGCTCAGGCTGATGAGGTCCTGGGATCTTCCCATGCTGCAAGATGGCTGGGATAGGAGGGCAGAATAGCAGAGAGTGGGGGTCCCCAGCCACTGTGGCCATGAACTACAGAAGAGGTAGCTGTGCTCTGAAAGCCAGGACAGGCAGGGGCACCTCAGCAAGGACATCCAGCCCCTGGCTTTTTCTGCTGCACCAAGGAACAAGTATATGGTACTGGGGACCACTATGGCTAAGCTGAGCTAAAAGCCTGGTCACCCTCAGCAGCCCTGGGAGACCCAGCAAGATTGCAAGAGCTCCAGCTGCTCTGGAGATCTGGGTGGGTGCCGAAAACCTGGCTTCCCACATCTCTGCTGGGAGCCCAGCCAGAGGGCGATGAACCCCAGGTCCAGTGCCCATTGCTGGGGGAGGCAAGCAGTTTAGGAATGCAGTCCCAGCTGTTAGAAACCTGCTGGGCACTTGGCTGGGGGAAATCCTTGGTCTCAAAAGATTTCAGTCTCACATGAGTTGGTGGTGTTCTTTATTTGTTCCAGGGCAAAGGGTTTTGCTGTGTCCTCCTATCCACCCCCTGTGCCCAGCTGCCATTCTGCTCCCCTGGGGTGACCTGGATGAGGGAGGTGGGGTTCAGCTTGGGCGCTGGCACAACCCACATCTGCCCTTTATGTAGTTCATGACCCCACGTCTGTTTGCAAAATGAATGTCGGGGTGGTGCCGCACCGCTGGCTGACATGACGTCCTCGCTCAGCTCCCTGCTCCGGGGCCCTTCCCACACGTACACACACACACACACACACCTCCCACAACACAAACAGCACTGGGGTTACACCAGCCCTGGATCAGTGGTGGTGTGAGGCTGCAGGTGGGTCTCTGCACTCACCAGGTCGATCAGGGAGGGATCCAGGGACCTGCTTTGGCACTGGCTCCACGGGGCATCATGCAGCTCAGCCGTGCCTGTGCCCCTCAGACCCACACGTACACACACACACACACACACCTCCCACAACACAAACAGCACTGGGGTTACACCAGCCCTGGATCAGTGGTGGTGTGAGGCTGCAGGTGGGTCTCTGCACTCACCAGGTCGATCAGGGAGGGATCCAGGGACCTGCTTTGGCACTGGCTCCACGGGGCATCATGCAGCTCAGCCGTGCCTGTTCCCCTCAGAGGTTAATTTTGCTGCTCTTCCAGACTCTCTCTCCTTCACACTGTTTACATGCCCACCTCACTGGGCCAATCCCTGCAAGCTCTTTGTGTGGAGCCACCTCTCCTCAGGACACCCCCCTGCCCCCAACCAGGGCAGGTGCCCCAGGCTATGCTCTCCCCCCCAACCCCAGATTTTGGGGTCTGGGTGCAGCCTGGTCTGACGGGAAAGAGGGACAGTTCTTTTGGCTATGGACAAAGGTTGCACAAGGAGAAGTGAATATACAACCACATCTGTGGCCAAATTTCAGCTGGAAAAGAGAAAATTTCGAACCATCAACAGGGAAGGAATGAGCTACAATCATTTCCCAGGCAGGCAGCTGGAGCAAGGACCAGACATGGTGTTAGGGCAATGCTTGACCTGGCTGTAAGAAGGGAGACCCATGAAGCCTGTCAGCTCCCAGGGACAGAGGTCCCAGCTGACCCCTGCTCTGGGGATTGGAGCCAAGGGCAGCGTGGCCAGACTGGACCTTCACTGGTGTCCACTGTGTGCTGGTGGCAGGACTGGCTCTGTAGCCATGGGGCAGGCCCAGGGCAGCATGGGGTTGGTAGACCCCAGGAGCATCAACTCTCACAGTGCTTCCCTGGTCCCTCCTCTGTTTTCTTGAGGCCTTGGCCGAGGCCAGATCTTCTCTGTACAGATAATATGTGGTATCAGGTTTCCAGTTCTGACTTCTCCAAGGGGACCCTCTGAGTCAGCAGCTAAGACCCCTTCCAATGCCCAAACCACCAACCCAAGTGCTATGCCCCAAGCAGGGGGA
>NW_010325753.1:9784-17711 GCF_000700745.2 Antrostomus carolinensis | reverse complement strand
CCTTAGGTTTTATTTCCAGGGAAGAACCTCAGGCTTGCTGAAACCTGCGGATATGTGCTTTATGCTACCCTGCTTAGGTCTGGATCCCACCACCCACACTAGTTCACACCCCAGAGGGAGAAGACGGGTGTTTGCAGGTTCACTTTGTTTATGGGATCCCAAAAGCAAAAAGGGGAGAAGAACCAGACAGTCCCAGGGGCTAGCACATATGTGTGTGCACAGAGTCACACGGAAAAGATGGGCGCAAGGATGGGGAATGTGTGTGTGCAGGGCTGGGGTGTGCATGAGAGGAGGGAGGGTCTGTATGGTGCAGGGGAAGAGGGCGCAGCACCGCAGCCCCCCCAGTGGCACTTGGGGTGGGCACAAAGGTCTGCAGGGGCTGTGACTGTGGCATGTCCCACCAGGAAAAGGAGCTGTTGGAGAGGAAGAGGAGGAACAGCTTTTCGTGAAGCATCACCAGGTCTCTAAGGTGCCCAGGGTGTCCAATGCCTTGGAATGGCAGAGAAGGGCTGCTGTGCCTGGTCCCTGTGCCCTGCAGGGTCATGGCCCCACCAAAAGGAGTTTGCCTGGTTTGGTGATGAGGTGGCAAAGGAGAGTCTGGGGAGGGCAGGAGGGGGCTCTTAGGGCTGTGGAAAATGTTCTGGTCCATCTGGGGATATTTAACCCACTGGTTCTGAGGCTGGGAAGATGACAGTGAGGGACACACTGACTGCCAAGGAAGGAGGTCCTGTCCCAAGCAGCGGAGGGATGCTTTCATGCTGCAAAATCCATCTCTGGGGGTTTCTGTTGATCCCATCTGGGTCAGGTCTCCTGATCTGACCCAACTGTGACCTGTTCTGACCCCAACCCGCCTTTTCCGGTCTTGATGATAATTATCAGTGCCCTCCAGATTGTTCAGCCTCTCTGCCGCACCTTGTGGGCGGGGGCAAAGTCTACCACTTCCCCCATCCGTGCCCCATGGCTCTGCCGCAGAGCCTGGCACTGGGCTCCAGAGCCCCCACCTCCCTGAGCTCCCATGGGGAGAGGAGGGGGATGCACCCTGCCTTCCTGTCCTTCTCTCGCACCCCCAGACACCCCCAGCTCCTGTGCTCACCTGTGTTTGCCCTGGGCCCCACAGACCTTGAATAACCTGTTTCCACTCCTCCTCTTGCCTCATGACAAAGCACCTGGCATGCAGCGAGGAGGGTAACCACAGTGAAATGATCTCATTGCCACCCTGGGGACAGCACGGGACAATCACAGGGTCATGGGAGCTGCAGCCAAGGGCCCCTTCCCCATCCAGCTTTCTCTGTGCACGCCCTGCGTTAGGTGATTCTGCCCCTCTACTCCACTCTCATGACAGCCCACCTGCAGTTCAGTTCTGGGGCCACCAACATCAGAAGGACGTGGACCTACTGGAGCCAGTCCAGAGGAGGCACGAGGATGATGTGAGGGCTGGAGCAGCTCTGCTGTGAGGACAGGCTGAGAGAGTTGGGGCTGTTCAGCCTGGAGAAGAGAAGGCTCCAGGGAGACCTTCTAGTGGCCTCCCAGTACCTGAAGGGGCTCCAGGAAGGCTGGGGAGGGACTTTGGCCAAGGGCAGGGAGTGACAGAACAAGGGGTGATGGCTTGAAGCTGGAAGAGGGGAGATGGAGATGAGATGTGAGGAAGAAATTATTTGCTGTGAGGGTGGTGAGACAGTGTCCCAGGTTGGCCAGAGAAGCTGTGGCTGCTCCTCCCTGGAAGTGTTCAAGGCCAGGCTGGATGAGGCTTTGAGTAACCTCGTCTAGTGGAAGGTGTCCCTGCTGATGGCAGGGGGGTTGGAACTGGATGAACTTTAAGGTCCCTTCCAACCTAGATCATTCTCTGATTCTATGATTCCTCAGGATTTGCTCTCACTATCTGGGGACAGGAGGGACATCAAGTTAGAGACTGTTGTAGGTTCTGCATCTCGATTCCCAAAGTGCTGTGGTAGATACAGTGTGAGCATCTGGTCTCCCCACCACCCTGTGCACCAGCAGTTTAGCCTGGTTGTCTGCTTGGTGCCAAATAAAAAAGCCACTTCTTGCTGTGCTGCATCCACAGCCTTCCTCACCTCCCAGCTGCAGTCATTTGCTCTGAACACTGACCAGAGTGTCTGCCTCATGGCAGACCTGATTGCTGCTTTCATCTCAGTGAGCTCCATCACCCTCCCACTGCTTTCTGGGACCCACGTGTCCTGCTCACCCCACAGCCCCAGGGATGCTTGGTGGTCTTTGCCTGGGCAAAGTGAGATAAATACCAGTCGGTTGGTCTGATGTGTGAACCACCCACTGTGGTGGTCAGCTTGCCAGGGCAGAGGAGTGCCCACCTACCTCTCTGTCTGGGCAGTTGAATGGCACTGTCACCCTGAGCTGTGGGGCACCCAGGGAGCTGGAACAGCTTCAGCAGCACACCATGGGCAGGGGAGGTGCAGTGTTGGTGTGTCAAGCAGGAACCCCATGGGATCTTTGGTTTGCATCTCACAGGCAGGAGCGGCAAGACGACATGAGACCCTCCTGCCTGGAGGAGAGAGGCACAGCCAACATCTCTGCTTTGTTTGCAAGGGGGTCGAGAGGACTGCAGCCAGTCTGGGAGACCTTGAGCTGTTTGACTTATTTTCAAGTGGCTGGGCAAGATGCTGAAGCTTGTCACCTGGGGTTGGAGTGGCCCAGACAGATCCTGGAGGCTGTTTGTGACCCTCAGGAGATGCTGAGATGCTGTGAGTGCTGGAAGTCTTTGACCCTAGGCGAGTTTGTCTCCACAGCTGTGAGCTCAGGTCACCAATAAGTCCCTGTGGACTGAAACTAGGAAAATAAACAGTGTGTGATCACATAACCCTTGGACACTGCCTGGTTGTGCCCCAAACGGGCTCACATGGTCCCTGCTGAGGACATGCTGGGTGGATGGGTGACAAAGCAGGCAGGGTGCTGGCCAGCACTCCCACAGGTACAAGCCTGGCATTGCCCCCTCTTGCCAAAATGCCAGGGATGGATGGGAGTCTGCCCATGGTCTGCTTGTACCTTGACCAGCCAGGGCTGAAGGTCAGCTCCTGTCTGTTGAAGGTTCCTGCTGCCCCAAAACAACGAACACTCACCCTGTATCCTCAGGTGCCCTTGCCTGTTGCTTCCAGCTGGCCTGGGGCTGGAGAAAGGCATGACACACCATGGTGAATCCTTGGCCTCATCAGCACCCTGCAGGGATTTCTTCCCATCCCAAAGCCCTTCCCAACCCAGGGAGCTGGGAGAAAGAAGACAGGCTGGGGAGCGAGCAGCTGGCCACAGTGGGGCTGGGGGACACCTGGGCATCTTCAGCAGGTGGTGGGAATGGGACGTGAGTGCGAATTGAGCTACCACCATGCTGGGTGCAATCTGTCTGAGGATGTGTGTGTGCCCATGGGTGAGGGGTTGTGTGGGGACCTGTGTGAGTAACTGCATGTGAGTAACCATATGTGTAACTGCTTACATGCCTGAGTCATGGAGTGTGTGGCTGTGTCTGTGTGCACACCTGCAGCTCACACACAGTGTGGGTACCTGTGCACCTACAATGCACTGTGTGTATCTGTGTCTAACAGAGCGTGGCTGTAACTGTCACGCTGTGCATGTACCTGTTGTGTATCTTTGTTTGTGGCTGTTGACCAGTGTAACACACTCTGCACGCATCCATATGCATCCCTCACTCTATGGCTGCAAGCATGTCTGTCACCATGTAACCCCCTGCATGTGTGGTCACAGACGTGCAACTGAGTGTAACACACCACGGTGCAGGATATCCCCACCCAGCAGCGTGTTGCCTCCCAATTTCCCTCTGCACCAGGGCAGAGCTGTGCTGTCCCTGAAGTGTAGCACTGCTGGCCAGGGCCATCACTCCCCCTGCCCGCTGCACTCGGCGATCCCTGGAAGGGCCTCGCAGGTAGGGGCAGGCAGCGGGTGCCAGCAGCTTCCCCCACCCTTGTTCTACCTGTCAGACAGGTGGGGCTGGCTGCCTGCCATCGCCTGCCACCGTCACTTCTGGGAAGGGAGGATGCGGGAGGGATGGGTCTCAGCACAAAGGCTGGGGACCTGCTGGCAGCTACAGCGACCCTTGGGACTTGCTACCTGGCATGGCTTGGGAAGGGTTCCAGGGACTCTGGAAAGCCTCAGAGCTGGAGTGTACCCAAGGAGAGGGAACTGCAGCCCACAGACACTCAGCCCCTCCATGTGCTCATCTCCTCTCCTGCTGTGCTGTAAGAACCCCTGAGGCATGTCCCAAGACCCCCTCTCTCCCAGTCCCATGGCTGCAGCAGGGTCTCTTGCATGTGGGTCCCACCACTCTGTTTGGGTAGGGAAGGTGAAGGGCTTCCCTTGCATGCCCTGGGGAAGTCAGTGCCCATCTGCCCCTATAGATCCTACCCTGACCATCCTGGCCACTGGCAGATGTTGACTTGGGGTGAGATACTTTCTGTCCATCCTGGTGGACCTGCTACCCACTCTGACTTTGCCTGCTGACAAGGCCAGCACGCCAGAAAGGCATCAGTTGGAGCCTGGTGCCAGACAGAGCCGAGTCTTGCTGTGCTCAGCTGGGTACATGGAATTTACAGGGAAGAAAACTGGGACACCCAGCAGCTCTGACATGGCCGCATCTGGAAGCTTGTGTGGATCCCCTGAAGGACACTCGCCATGCTGTGGACACTGTATTATATATTGTGCACCAGAAGGTGCTTGGTGCCACTAACACAGAGGTTGTCCTTAGGGCAAGTGTGGAGATTGTTCCAGTGGGGTATGGCACTGGGGTGTGTAGATCTCACTGGGACAGTGCAGCTGGTGAACATGCTCTATGGTCTTATCCCATACGACCTGGTCTCAAAGTCTCCACCCTCCTCAAGATCAGAAGCACTTCCCTATGGCTCAAGATCAGAAGCACTGGGCTTCTTATCAGTTCAACCTGCTGGCCCCCTAAAACGTGTCTTAAGTAATGACAGTGGTGGAGGTGGCTCCTGCAAAGTGTACTCTGAAACTCAGCTCATTTTAGAAAGGCCTGGAGCAATGAGATCCTCTTGTAGGACCCACCCTTTGCCTCAAAACAGGCTCAGGCCTGGACTTGCTCACCTGCAGTCCTGAAGGCAAAAACTAGAGGAGTGCCAGCTCTCTGGAGAACCTGAAGGTCCCACAGGAGCTGCCACCATGTTACTCCATAATGACAGCACCTCAGCCAGCTGGATGTGCCCCAGCTGAGACTAGTGTCTGTGGCCTGGACACTGGCCAGCGGAGCTTGCCAGCAAATGGGGATCACCTTGCCCTGGGTTGTGACAGCAAAGACCCTGTCACCATAGGGGTGTCCCCTGAATGAAGAAAGCCCAGTCAAGAGGATTTTCCCCCTGGCCAGATCGATGTGAAGGGACATCCTCAAAGGCATTGCACTGGGATGACCAGGACTAGATCCTCAGCTCACCTCAGCAAAAGATCTTCATCTTCCTGGCTCACCCCATCCTTTGGAGATGGAGGGAGCTCTGCCACCGCCACCCCAAGTAAACCTTTGCCCTGGGACTCTTGAGGAGAGCACAGCTGACACAAGGTGTGCTAAGCAGGTTTGCCCATAGTTGAGCAGGGCACTGCCATCCCTGTCTCTGCGGTGCAGACACACCACGCAGCTGGAAATTTCTGATGTTTGTGGACAATGACAGGACACATCACTTGGTCACCCTGCCCTGTGACACAGCTGTGCTCTCTGGTGCTGTACTTTTCCAGGAGCTCTGGAAGACGTTGAGCTGGGGGATGTCTCCATTGGTCCAGCCATCAACTTCAGGGACCAGCAAGCAGGGAAATCCATCAAATACCATCCCTGGTATTTGATGGACATTTCATTATACGTCTTCCATTTCTGCTCACTGATCCCTTGAACCCCGCCAGAAATAGACACACTCCTGTCCATTGCCATGGCAGTCCTGACCTCCCTGGCCCACCACAGAGTGACACGCTGACTGTGTGATGGTTTCTGTGTCCCCCCCAGGTGCTCTTGTAACATTGCTGGCCATTGGCAGCCCTTATGTCACACCTGGTGCCGCAGGCCAGGAACCCTCCAGAGCTCTTCTTGGAGCACCCAGGGAGAGACTGCACTCTCCATCCAGGCCTGATGGACACAATAAAATGCTCAGCAAATAGTTCCCCGTGTGACTGGCTTCTTTAGGCACCCAGGAACATGGCATTTCAGTGGGGTGATCAACTTGTCTTCCAGCTCCCACCACTCTCTTGCATCTTCTCTCAGGCATTTTGTACACCAGCTCATTATCTTCCTTCTTTTCCACCACCTCATTCCCCTCTTCCTTCCTCTCTGACTGCATGTGTTCATGTGCTGTATCACAGGGTGCTGGGGTGCTTCAGTAGGGAACTGGGACAGCCTTGCTCATGCACCTCCATGCTGCAGCAAGGTAGCTTAGGCCAGGAGGAGTGTCCTGGCCACACTGGCTTTCAAAACTGTGGCTTTCAAGAGTAACTCAATGACCAGTGCCTTGCTGAACTGGAGCCAGGATGTACCCAAAAATGGTTTGGTGGGCTCAAACACCTTAACTTAATACATGGATTCTCATCTGAAAACTTAAAGGTGAGCACATGGCCATGGGTGGAAAGGTGTGCAAGGAATTGGAGAAAAGGGCTACTGGAGACCTCACTGTGAAATGAATCTGCACAAACTGGAGGAAAGAAAATATCCTCTGGGAGCTGCAGCCTGTGAGTTAACACAGCTCTGGCCCCCACATTGTATCCCCATCCCCAGGTGCTCTCATCACCAAGCCTGGAGGAAGCCTTTCCAAGACACAGGGTTTTCAGGACCACACATCCTGATAGCTTGACAGCGGGCTTCTGGGTTTATTTCCACATGATCTGCTCAGCAGAAAGTGGGGAGAAGAGGTAGAGGTTGGTGATTGCCCATGAGAAGGCAAGGGATCTCAAGAGCCGTTGGTCCATTGAAGTGAAATGTCTGTGTGATAGGAGATGGGCTGCAGTAACACTGGACAGCCTCTTTGGCATCTGCCAACCTGCTGCTGATGCTGTGAGCTCAGTTGGGACCTTCAATTCATGCTCTCTCATTCCTGGACTTTCCAACTCATGCTTTCTGACCAGTGACACCATTTGCAAGCTGGTGCAGTGCCAGGCTCCGTGCTGTGTTTGGTGGATAACAAAGGGTAGAGTTGGCCAAGAAACAAGAATGCGATGAACATTTCTTTTTGTTTCACAATGAAACAGGACTGGGATTTTTGGTGGCAGTGGTGGAGGGAGGGCAAGGGAAGAGGCTGGGAGACATCCATCCAAGAAGATCCACTAGTGCCATCCTTTTGAGGATGCCAAAGTCCAAGGGCTGAATAGCTGTCCTGACCTGGGAAGTTCAGGATCTGGCATTTTCTGCAGGAAAGGAAGCATCTGTGCAGGTAACAGGAGCTGGGAATGATGTAGAGATACAGCTTTGTCAGAGCTGGGTGGGAATAAAGCTTTGGGCTGGGAGCAGGTCCCCAGGTCTGTTCCCGAGGAACAGAAGCCAGCCGATGTGGCCAGCACATGTGCGGCATGGCCAAGACACATGCAGACCCCTGGTCCCAGAGAAGCAGTAAGCACAGCACAGGACAGAAGGGGCTGATGTGGTCCCTCCCCATGGGTGACAGGGCAGCTTCTGGTTTGCTCCCAAGCTGCGGGGGAAATGGCTGGTGCTGAATCACCATGGGGGTGACCAGAAGACAACTGTTTGGGGAGCCTGAACTCTCCAGCCCCATCCTGGATGTGCTGTCACAGCAAGCAGAGGACCTCCTAGTACAGACCCCTGGGAGCTCTGGCTGGAGGCAAGGGGTGGGTGAGATGCAGAAGCTTGAATGCAGTGCTGACCGCAGGGAAAGGGGAAGATGGGCCAGGGCAGGTAGAGGTAAGCAGCGTGCCCCAGGGTGGCACCCCCATGCCCTGGGGGTGC
>NW_010325753.1:807-9720 GCF_000700745.2 Antrostomus carolinensis | reverse complement strand
CCTGCAGCGGGAACAGCCGCTCTCTTGTTTAACAACCAAACAGCCCAGGGTTTTACCAGATGAGTTACTGACAGTGGTAGCTCTCCTGGATAAGCCAGACACCCTCTGGGCAGCTACGGCTGAAAGCAATTATCAAACTGTTGGGCTGCCAGGCAGCGGGGAGCGTTTTCTGGGAGCCCAGGTAACTGCTGTTACCCTGGGGAAGAGGGACGAAGCCCTGGGGGGCCTGCCCAGCCCCAGGCATGCCAGCCCAGCCCTGAAACTGGGCTGGGTTTGAGCCTGCCATGGCAGCACCCTGCTATGAACCCCCAGCAGCACTGTCCTTCCCAGCTCCTGTGTGATGTATCCTCTGGGCAATAAGTCTCCCCTCTGTGTCACACCTGAGCAACATCCCTCCCCTCATATAATTCATCTTGCAGAAGTACAGGTATATAACACCCCCACCCCTTGCAGCATGTCCCCCAGCATCATTTGCCTTCCTGCCCCCAAGCACAGCCCCTAAAGCTCCATCCACGAGCCCCCTCCCAGGACTGCAATCTGCCCCACACCCTTCACTCCCCGCATGCAGTGTGGAGATCCCCTCCCATGTAATGTCCTTGGTCCCTGAGGTGTACCCACTTCCCACCTGACTGGACATCTGTCCCTCAAGCACAGACCCTCCTGTGACAGTGGCTTCCCTGCTCTACCATCCCTCTTCACTAACCTTGGCTGCTCCAAGGTCAGCTCAGAGGTATGTGGATGGGCTGCCCCATCAGGAGGATGCTTCTCCAGGGCTATTTATACCAGCTGATCATTAATCTGGCCCACTACTGGAAAAGCACCCAAAACAGTTGGGCAGCCCAAAGTGTCTGACACTTTTGCTCTCTAACAACTTCCATGGCAGAGTCTGGCTACTCTGGAGCCTGGTTCTGTCCACGTCAAATCCTGCACACCTCCTCCAGGTAAAGCCAGTCCTGAAACCTGGGAGATATTAGCCTGGGTGGCATGAAGCAAGCCCAGGACTGGTCAGGGACTGGCAAGGGCCAGGTGAAATCCAGCAGGGAAAGGGTTTCTTGTCACTTCTTATTGCAGAAGTCCAGCTGCAATAAACATCTCCCTTGGGCTTTCAAGGCTTTTTGGCCCTGGATGTTTTTAGGAGGACCAGACCCATCAATTTATACATCCTTCTTTCTGCAAGCTTGTTCCCATAGTCTGAAGGGTTGATTCTCACCTGGACCGAGTACCCCAGGGAGGAACACACCAAAGAAATGCCCCACCAAATAAATGTTTCCCCCGAGGGAAGAAGACATTGGATATTTTGAGTCAACCTTCCTTTTGGGTCAGGTGCTGCCCTGATCCCAGATCTGGGCTCTCTCTTCCTGCCCACTTTGTGGAGCTGGGGCCAGTCTCTCCATCCTTGTGCTACTGGGAGTTCCCTGGCACATGGCACTGGGAAGACAACAGGGACCCTACACCTCTAGTCACTCCCAGTATGGGGTTCAGTCCTGCTCCCCAGTTACGCTGAGCCAGAGGCAGGAGGGTAAGAAAGGGTGAAAGCCAGTAGGGACTGCAGGGAGCTTGAAGAAAAGGCAGAACGAGTGGGAGGGAGAGTGGGGGGTCACAGGGAGATACTCTTTCTCTCCCACAGGCTGTCCACATGCCCACCACATTCCCATCTACCCTGATCCGCTGCAAGGGTAGCCACAGTCCAGCTCAACTGGAAAATCAGGTCATGCCGTTGTGCTCAGGGGCAATTCATGGTCTGGCATGTGGGATATGGGACATCTTCTTGCAGGCCCATCTGAAACCTCTCCCCTCACCCCATTTCTTTGCTCCCATTTGTGACATTTCAGCCACAGCAGCCTGCTTTGGGTCCACAGGTCTCAGGCCAGAGCTGGCTGGGGAAAACTGCCCTCCTCTTCCCTAACTGGGATCAGGAATCAGCAATAGCCTCTGTATACCTTTGGAGGGTTTTGAGGGAAAGAAAACCCACTTTAATGCTTAGACTTGAAGGGCGACCAAGATATTACCATGGGAACTGTGTGCCAGAAACCTGTTCAACCTGAGACCATCCAGTAGGAAAGGTCTCCCAGCAGACCCCAGTGTAAATGTGTGAGGGGAGGTCCTTTAGAAGGAAAACTGTGTCCTGGGCTGCACCCAGAGCAGCGTGGGCAGCAGGTCGAGGGAGGGGATTCTGCCCCTCTGCTCCGCTCTCCTGAGACCCCACCTGCAGTGCTGCCTCCAGTGCTGGGGCCACCAACACAAGAAAGACATGGACCAGTTAGAACGAGTCCAGAGGAGGCCACCAGGATGATGCGAGGGCTGGAGCAGCTCTGCTGTGAGGACAGGCTGAGAGAGTTGGGGCTGTTCAGCTTGGAGAAGAGAAGGCTCCAGGGAGACCTTCTAGTGACCTTTGAGTACCTGAAGGGGCTCCAGGAAGGCTGGGGAGGGACTTTGGCCAAGGACAGGGAGTGACAGAACAAGGGGTGATGGCTTGAAAGTGGCAGAGGGGAGATGGAGATGAGATGTGAGGAAGAAATTGTTTGGTGTGAGGGTGGTGAGACAGTGTCCCAGGTTGGCCAGAGAAGCTGTGGATGCTCCTCCCTGGAAGTGTTGAAGGCCAGGCTGGATGAGGCTTTGAGCAAACCGGTCTAGTGGAAGGGGGTCCTGCTGATGACAGGGGGGTTGGGACTGGGTGAACTTTAAAGTCCCTTTCAACCCAAACTAGTCTGTGATGATTCTATGATTCTATGAAAAATCATCTTTTTCTCCATTTTCTTCATGGCTTGCCACAGCCATAAAATCCAGGTGCCTCTAAGGAGATTAAAAAAAACAATAAATAATCTATTTTTTGTGCCGATGTGCTAGCTGTGTTGGCTTAATATGGGCTTGGAGGTTTCTGTAGGAGTTACCCTCAGTGTCTGTGTGTGTGTGTGTGTCTGGCCTTGCTTGGCCTCCTCCAGTCATCCCTGACTCTTTGCCCCACAGACCCATGCAGACTTCATGAGAGGCTGCAGGATCTGGTCCCCCAGCCCATGCCCACACCTGCCTGCCTCTTTCTCCTCCTCTGTCCTATATAGCTGAGGGGTCTATGGACCCCCCTGCCTCTGCTCCAAGCCTTCTGACCAGCGTTCCCCCCGATTGGCAATGGCAGTGGGGTGGCAGTGGTGGGGACACTGGGGACATGAGAGGCAAGGCAGACAGGTTCCCTGCTGCTGCCAGAGCTGGTTAAACATTGTCCCAGGCCAGTTAGGTAACACAAACCGCAGCGGGAAAGAAATGAAACTGCTTGAGCAAACAAGGTGTGCTTGGCAGGGCAACAGGCTGCATGACAAAGTGCTCCCCTCTCCCTGCCAACCTGCCAGGGTTATCTATTGATGGAGAATAAATACCTCGCCCACAACCCCAAACTTGGAGGGACAGCAGCCAGGAGCACAGACGGCTCCTGCGAAACCTGGCCTGGGGCTGGGGTTGCCCTGCTCATTGTGACAAGCTGATTGCCACCAGGCACCATCCTGGCCCCCTCCTACATGTGCTACTTCTGTGGGCAGCCTGAGCATCTCAGCATTGCCCCTCTTGCCACCCCATCCAGCCTGTTCTTTGGGGCAGCTCCAGGAGGTCAGGGATGGGCTGTGGCACCCTCTGCTCACTGGAGCCAGCAGACGCCAGCTGGGAAAACCTGTTCCCTGGGGAAGGTTACGCAAGGAATGTGACGGAGGTCTGGCTGCAGCCCAGACTACGAACTGGCTCCTGGTTCACACCCAGGGACCGGGACCTCTTCTTGCACCACAGGGCAACCCTGTTGGCCTCATCTCAGCATGTGGATCTGGGAGCAGTACAACTTCAGGCCAGCACACTAGAAGGCGTGGAGATCTTTCGTATGATTTTGTCATCCCTGGGATTTTGCATGACTGCAGACCCCCTCTTATGTCTTGCTGAACTGCAAGGGTGGGCATGGCATGTCATGGCCACAGGAGACCAGGCATCTGAGCTGGATGAAAGCAACTCCTCATGTAAACAGCAGTTGAACCCACCAAAAAGAAGTTGTATCTGGCCCATGGGTGCCTCCTGCCCCTGGCAAAACAGGTGGGTCATGCCCTTTATGCCACTGCAGCATCTCCAGAAGGTCCTTCAGCTGTCACTGAGCCCACAGCCCCCAAGAGTTGGGGGCCAAGGGCCCCAAGGGCCATTGCCATCAGAAGTTTGGAAGTGACAACGGGAGACTTGCAGCACTGTCTGTGGTTCCCTCAGCCCCTGGACCCATCTCTTGTTATCCCCCTGGTGAAGCAGGAGCCTGGCCTTCCCCGAGCAGCACAGTGGCTCAGCAGTGGGGATGCTCTAAGCCACCAGCCTCACTCTTGGGCTGTGGCCAGGCAGATGGGAGCAGTTCCAGCTGCTGCAGCCATGCTAGTCCTGGGGAGACAGCACAGATGGTCCATGTGAGACCTTGCTTTGAAGGACTTAATTCTCTTTTGCATCTGCAAAAGTGTGGGATGGGTCATTTTTAACTGTACCTCATCTCCAGCAGTAATGAAGGGCAGTCAGGGAACAATGACAGAGTCCTTTTGCCAAAAAGGTATCTCAGGCTTTGCACGACACCCTTACTGCGTAAGGGCAATGAAAACCCTCCCCCCCCCCCCCCCCCCCCCCTGCCGCTGGTGGGCTGGGTCCCCTTCTTAGTCACTCCAGGCACTGGCTGAAACCGTTCAGAAGGATGTAGCATTGCTTTTGCCTGGGCATCCCAGATCTGGTCAAGCTCCAAGCTCACAGGAGGGGTCCCAGGGCCTTTCCCCTTGAGGGTGGACAGGAGTTGAGCAGTGTTATCCCCTGCATGCCCACATTCAGCATGGACCTGTACACCAGCAAGAGGGTAGGGTGGCAACAAGACCCTCTGGAATCCAGCAATATTCAGAAGGACTCACTCCAGGAAAGCCCTCCTGCAAAGATGATTGCTAGGGCTGAATTCCTGGAGGGTCCTGAGAAGGGCCAAGGTTTGGGAGTGGGTGTAAAATGCCCCTGCATGGCTGGCTTTGAGACAAAGCCTCCAGATCTCACTCCCACCAGCCTAGGGACAGGCAGCCCACCTTACCCTAAGGAAGACTGTGTGACCTTGTGTCAGGATGACCAGGCAAGTCCAGGCCACAGCAGGCAGGAGGGACAGTGGCAGATGCAGCTTATGCAATGGGACATCCCAGGTAACATGAGTGTGGTCCCCACCATGCCTTTGAGAAAAAACAAGCAAAATGACAGGGAGGTACAAAAAACCCAACCAAACAACAATTTATTCCTCTTATGTTCCTATTTGAAAAGAAGGAAACCACATGCACCTGCTGGGTGCTGGGCTGGTGTCCCCCTCCTGTGGCTGACACAGAGCCCGTCTGTGCCCCCGTGACATCGCTTCAGACCAGCTGAACATCACCACCTGCCACAAACCATGTGCGCACCCTAAAACACACACTCTCACACGGGAACATCTTACTCATGAAAAAATATATCTGTACATTCATTCTGTGGTTTTTTTTTTGGTCTTACATAAATTAAAAACTATTTTTGGGGAAAAGGCTTGTTTCTAGATATAGGCAGCTGGGCTGGAAATGCAGAGTGGCCCTGCTGTCTCAAGTCCTCTCCCCCTTGAAGGCTCTCCAGGGCCAGGTGAAGCTGCACAACGTTCCCATCTTCTCTCAGGAGATGCCACACTGAGAAGCTGCCTCATGCATCCCACGTGGAGCAAACAGGATGGTGGGCACCTTCAGCTTGGCGCCAGCAGTGATGAGGGAGGACCCCGTAGCTGGGACAGGGTCTGTCTGATCACAGGTGAGATGGTGGTGCTGCCTCTCCACATGGGCAGGAGGTGGGCGACAGCAGGAGACCTGCTGGGCTCTCACTGCGGGCCCACCTGCCACTTGAACTTCTCTTCCCCTTTAAGTTTGTCCAGGCTTTGAAACAGCCAAAGTCACTGCAACTCCAGTCGGAGGTATGAATCCAGCGAGGGAAATAACGGTTTACAATAACCTACTGGAGCCAAAGCACGAGCTTTAAACACCTCAGTGCCAGCAGTCCCCAGCACACACGAGCGTGCCCATGCAAGGGTCAGAGTTTCACATGCTGCACAGGGTAGCAGCTTCCAGGTACAGCTGCGGGCAAAGTCTCCTGCCAAGGAGCGCAGCTTGGGGCTGGCCCTGAGGGTCTTCTCAGACCCCAGCTCCTCCAGGACTCCTAAAGCTCCTTGTTCCTGTTGAGCACCTCCTCCTCCTTCCAGCCGCTGGAGTTCTTCCCAAACTTGTACACCAGCCGTCGCCCATCGACTCTCTCCAGGATCTCTCGTTTGTAGTAATATCTGGAGGAGATGGAGATGGAATCAGGGCTCTGGATGCAGCCCCGTGTGCTGGGGAACTGCTGGAGGGGAAGTCAAGGCTGAGCCCTGATGGGTCTGACCTAGCCCTGTGGGGCACTTCTTCCCCAGGGACTGGGGAGGACACTCACCGCATGGCTCTGCTCAGCTTCTCATAGGTCATGCTGCTGTTTTTCTTCTTCTGGCCCCAGAGCTGAGCCACCGCCTCGGAGCGCAGGAACTTGAAGACGCCCTCCCGCCGGTCTTCCCACTTCATCAGCCCCTCATTCAGCTCGGGGTGGATCAGGATGTCCCGGATGAACTCCCATAGGTGAGTACCTCTTGGGGCTGGAAGAGGAGAGCAAGCTGTAGAGGAGGGAAGATCCTGGGGGTCCCTGCACTTTAGATCTCCCTAAACCCCCCTGCCAAGGGGCATGGCCAGCAGACATGGCCCTTCTTCCCATCTCCCCCCCATGGAGCCAAGCTGGGGGAAGCAATCCAAGCTCCCAGGCTGGAGGATCCACATACAGTGCTTGCTCTTCCGGCTCTCCAGGCAGTCTCTGCTCTCCTTGCTGAGTTTTCGGGGCCGTCCCCGTTTCCGCTTGCCATGTTTGCTGTCCCCTTTCTTACTTGCTGCAAAGCCATCTGTGCATAGAGACAAGGGGACACGTTACGCTGTGCAGAGCCTGCCGGGTTGCAGCATCTCCCTCGCTGGACACGGAGCTCTCCTCCTCAGGAGCAGAAACACAGGGGAGAGCTGCTTGGGGGTGGGGGGAGAGATCAGGATCTGCACCCTCTTTTCAGGCCCAGGTACCAGGGAACCATCCCTCTGAAAGCAAGGTCTTCCCATTCCCTCCAGCCTTGTCCCACCCTCATTCGTGCCACCACACTTAGGTCAGCATGCTGTTCGTTCCCCAAACCTTGCTGCTTCCCTACATCCCCAGTATTTCCAGTGTCATCACCAGCTGAAAACAATACTGAACAAAGCTTTCAATGCCCAGGATCAATGGCTGCAGCCTTCACCCAGCTGCCACCACCTACCCCTTCCCACCAAGCTCACTGCTGACCTGGCTATCCCAGCTCTGCCCCAGAGCCTGCATCATCACCATGCTCAATGGAGAGAAACAGACCCAGGGCACACAGAAAACCAGCTCCCTCCCTCCTTCCGAGTGTGAGGATGGATGTGCAGGTGTTATCCATAAATCACTGCCAGATGGGATGTGCTCTGCAGTTGCTGGAAGTGCCCAAGAGCAAGCCCTCCTCTCCCACCTCCCGACAGGAAGCAAACAACTCACCATCAGGGAAGAGCTTTGCTTCTGCAGGGTCAAGGTCGAGGTCGCTTCCACCGGAGTCCTGGGAGTTGGGGCTGTGGGACATCACAGGCCCTGAGAGGCAAAGGGACAGGGCTTAGACCACCAGCTTCTGGCATCTGCAGATGCCTCCCCCAGCTTCTCCTGCTCCCCAGGCCCCTGAAGGCAGCCTGGTGCAAGACCCTTGGTGGTGGGGCAGTTCCCCACTGATCTCCCAGATCAGTGCAAGCGAAGGGAGCTTTTCACTGAGCAAAACACTGACCTGAAACATCAGAGCTGCCTGGGGACATGGCACCAGGCAAGTAGGTGAAGTCTGTGGATAAGAAAGGGTTTGTGGGCTTCATGTCCTCCAGGGAGTCCTTGGCACAGGCATTTCCCAGCTCTGGAAAGGGCAGAGAAGGGAAGAAGGGGTGAGCCCTGCCTGCACCAGCACATGGTCCCTGGGGAAAAGGCTTGTCCAGGGCCCCTCTATTACCCAGGTGGCTGGAGTCCAAGAAGGTCTCTTGGGAAGTCACATCCTCTTTTTCCAGCAAGTCAATGATCCAGTTCAGCTCGTCAGAGGCTGCAGGGGTGATGGGACTGGGATTAGCAATGCCTATATGGTATGGAGGGGAACGGTGCATACTGGGAGCTGAGCACAGCCCTGCCCAGACTCTGGTCTGTGCCCCCACGTTCCCCTGTGCAGCCTCCCCAGTGCAACCTCCCTGAGGCAGCCCTCAACAGTGCCCAGGAAGCAGTGGGTTCTGGGCTGATGGGGGATGTCTAAGCCTGGGGACAAAGGGGGCATTGGGACACTCACTGATTTCGTGCAGGCGATCGTAGAGCTCATCCCCCAGGGGCCCAAAGATGAGGCGCATCTGGTCCCTGGTGCAGTGGCAGAGCGCGTGCCCATCCATGTTGCAGCATGAGAAGTCGATGGAGCTGGCATCGTACTTGTTCTTCTCCACGTGGTAGCTGATCCACTCCAGCACCTGCACCTTGGTCCAGAAGTACGGGAGCTCACTGAACCACTCCGGCTTGTCTGCAAGAGAGAGTGGGGCTTAGGGGCAGGGTGGCCACGCCAGCACTGTGTGCCACGCGCGGGCTGCCAGCTGCAGTTGGGCGCCAGGTCCAGTCCTGTGGTGACCACGCAGGGCACAAAAGGCCTTGTGCCTGGAGGATTATGTGACTACCAGGTGCTTAGCACCTGCTCCCAGGTCACTTCACTCTGCCCTGCTCCTGCCCAGGGGAGAGCAACTGCCTGATGTTCCCCCCACTGCTGGTTTTGGTGTAATTTCTTCCATTTGGCTGGGA
>NW_010325753.1:0-765 GCF_000700745.2 Antrostomus carolinensis | reverse complement strand
CCCCCCCCCCAGGACCATCCCATGATAGTCCCACTGGCGAAGTAGGACCCTTGTCACCAGGACTGTACCTCCAAACTGCTCTCCTATTGAGCTCTGGCAGCCTGTCCCTGGGGATGTGCTGGGGGAGGAGGGCAATGATTCTCTCATCCTCATACGCATCCAAGTAGCCACACATTGTGCCACCCAGGGTGTCCTACAGCAACCTTTCAGCCAACACAGTCCTCGGGAAACTGAGGCACGGTGGAAGCTGTTGACCTGCCCCAGAGGGACAAGGACCTTGCAGTACTCTTCCCAGCCAGCTGCTCTGCCTTGCTGCTGCCTGGTGTGCTGGTTCCCCTGAGCAGCCACCACCGCTCCCGCGGTCCTACCTGTGCTCTGTGCCACGGGCTGGCTGGGGGGGAGGGGCTGCGCCAGGGGGCTGTCTCCCAAGGTGTCCCAGCATATCCAAGGTTGGCTGCACCTCCTCTGGCTGGTACATGGCGCTGATGTAGTTAGAGAAGATGTTGCTGATCTCACAAGATCCCGCCATCAAGCTCTGTGCCGAGGGATGAGAGTGAGCCCCAGCCCCGTGGAGGTGGGGGGGACCCGAGCCCACAGCACCCCCAGGACCGGGCTGGGTGAGGCTGGACTCTCCCTCCCTCCACCCATCATCACCTCTCAGGTCACTTCTGCAGAAACACCCGCCCAGCACCTGCCAGCCCAGGCTGGGGACTGACTCACCACCACCCCAGAGGCCAGGAGCGAGAGAGGCTGAGCAGGGGCAAA
>NW_010325752.1:13512-15644 GCF_000700745.2 Antrostomus carolinensis | reverse complement strand
CACTGACCTGTTTCCATCCCTCAGCGGCACCAGGAGTACCTGAAGATGCTGAGCGAGAGGGAGGAGGCGCTCGGTACGTGCTGGCCGGTCGCGGGCGCCGGGGCCCGGTAGCGGGGCGGCTGCGGGAGGTGGGCGCCATGGTCCGGCACCCTTGGCTGGGTGGTAGGAGCTGGAGCAGGGGTGCTGGCACACTGTCCCACAGCATCAGCTCTTCGCCCCTCTCATGTCCCCCTGTGAAGCTGGGCAGCGATCAAAAATGAACAGAGGGGTGGAACACCTTCCCCATGAAGAAAGGCTGAGAGTTGGGGTTGTTCCGCCTGGAGAATAGAAGGCTCTGGGGAGACCTTAATTCAGCCTTTCAGTACTTAAAGGAGACCTCTAAGAAAGATGGGAACAAACTTTTTAGCAGTGCCTGTAGTGATAGGACAAGGAATTATGGTTTTAAACTAAAACAGGGTAGATTTATACTAGATATAAGGAAGAAATTTTTTACAGTGAGGGTGGTGAAACACTGGAACAGGTTGATCAGAGAGGCAGCAGAAGCCCTATCCCTGAAAACATTCACGGTCAGGCTGGATGGGGCTCTGAGCAACCTGATCTGGTTGAAGATGTCCCTGTTCACTGTAGTGGGGTTGGACTAGGTGACCTTTAAAGGTCCCTTCCAACCCAAACTATTATATGATTCTGTGATCTGAGCTGTGACTCCTGCAGCCCCCTGGCCCTGGTGGGACAGGGGGTCAGGTAGGTTGTACAGAAAGGAACAAGCAGGAGGACATCTCCAGGTTGTTAGCAGGTCCCTTCTGCTGGGAGAAGGAGCTTGCCCTTCAGGCTTGTAGTGCTGATGTTCAAGCCCCTCTGCTCTTTAACCGTGCGTGCGAAGGCTGGGTCCTCCCACTTAGCACGGCACTGCAGGAACAAGTGAGCATATCCTGTGAAATGTTGGGCACTTTGCAGTGCAGGATTTGTTGTCTCCCCAGAGGAGGCTGATGAACTGGAGCACTTGGTGACATCGCGGACAGAGTCTGTGAACATCGACCACCCGAATCACATTGTAACAGTAACCACCATCAGTGACCTGGACCTCTCGGGGGCACGCCAGCTGGGACTGACCACCCCTGTGGTAAAGCCTCTTTCTGTTTCTCTGATTGTGTCAGCTGTAGAAGTTCTTGAGGCTGGCTAGGTAGGCCTGGTATTCCCTGAATATGCCCAAAGCTGTCTGGGAACAGGGATGAGAAGGGAAACTCATAACTTCACACTCCTCCACAACTTATGTTGGGCCTCTAAAGAGGAAGAAATGTCCAACACAAACAGCTCACTCTGGACCTCCCTGGAATACTTTGCTAGTCCCAGCTGACCTTGTGTAAGTCCAGGGTATCAGAAGGGCTGGATGGGGAGAATGTAGTACTTTAAAAGCTGATACAACACAAGCAGTAAGATTTCAGACGTTGCTGCATGGACTACCCTCAACCTCTTTCCTGTGTCCTGACTGAGAAAAATTACTGTTAGCATGAGGGGTGATTTCTCCCTCCATGATCCTGTGGTTAGACCACAAATAAGGAAACCATAGTCATACTCTTTTTTATACCCTCAGTTCTGGTTGTGGTGTCTTTTATTCTTAAAACATATTGTAACAGATCTTGTGTTTGTTTCGTAGAGGTTTTCAGGCACTGGTTGTCTTGATCCTTTTAATCTTCATGACTCATGGCTGGATTTGGGCTCTTTGGGGAAGTGTCTGTATTTGCCAGTTAACCTTTTACATTTGTAAGGTCATCTTCCAATCTGAAAAGCCACTTAAAGAGTGGTTAATTTAAGAAAAAACCTGAAACCTTTAATTCATACTTAGGACTCTAGTTGCATGGCCGTTAAAATCATGGTGAAGTTTTTGGATCTTAGGGTGGATTACTGTAGGACTCCTCGCTGGCTGTCCCTTTCTGAGGGGCTGCAGTAAGAAACCTGGAGATTTGGACAGTAAGGGATGTGGGGAATTAAGAAGCCCACTTTATCCGTGACAAGATGGTTCACAAAACAGGATGAAACCAAGAAGGCAACAGAAACACTGGAATCACAAGTCTGCCTGTTTTAATGTGTGTATGGGGATTTTGTTCTCCTTCGCTCCCTTTTTAAGGGAAAGA
>NW_010325752.1:11863-13484 GCF_000700745.2 Antrostomus carolinensis | reverse complement strand
GGATCAGAAGAAGAGAAAGGAGAAGAGGTGGTAAAAAAGCCTGTAAGAACAATGCCCAAGAAGTCCAGAAACCCCTTCCTGTCTGAAAAGTACGTATAAATTCATTCAGCTCTTTGCTGCTGGGCTCTGCAAGCTGATCAGGAGGACCTGGGGTTCCCAGACGAGCGGTGTGGTTGCAGGGAGGGGATGCTGCGCTGCCTGGGTGCCGGTGGGCAGGGGCCAGCAGAGGGCACTGGCAGAGCACAGTCCTGCTGTGTTCCCGTCGCACTGATCCCTAGTGACCGCGGGAGGAGGGTACGGTACGGTGCAGAGCGGGCTTTGTCGCGAACTGTTTGCTTAGCTGCCCTGCTCGGCAGATACTGATGGGAATGGTGTGTTGCAGCGTGAAGAGTTTGTGCCTAGGATGGTGGTCAAAAGGCCTTAAAGCTTTGGCATTCTCCACATTTTTCACTATCCAGGATTTACAGCTACTTTGAGGATGCAGAGAATTACTTAACTCTGTAGCAGCTGGACAGCTCAGAAAATTAATTTCAGTTGTTACTGCACATGTAGAACTTGCAAGTTTTGTGCCCTGTTGGGACGATGCCCAGCACAACAGTGTTCCCCTGGGGCTTGCTGTGGCTGGTGTCTGTTCCTGCTGGGCCACACAGGGCTCTCCTGCTGTTGTTGTGATTGAGAAATCCCCAAACATTTCTCTCTTCCTGCCCTGCACAGGATCTCTTCTCTTACTGCCACGCTGCACATGCACAGCCGGAAAAGGACGAAAGGAAAGCGACCCCAACGTGGGCAAGGCCCACGCAAGAAAATAAAAAAATCCACCACGGGCCGAACCACTAAGACTCAACGACGGAGGCTGACGGGCAAAATGGGCCGTGACCAAGACTGACAGAGAAACTAGTGCTCAGATCATCAGCTGGGACAGCACTCTACACCTGGCCTGCTGCTCTTTGGGGCCCCTTCATTGTGGGCAAGGGCTTTGTTTACTTGGCTCTCTGACCAGCAGTGAGCCCAGTTCAGCCTTTCTCTCAGCTCCTCAGCACTGGCCAGGATCACTAGATGCTCTACCCATTGATTTCTGCAGTGATCTCCAGTGAAGTGTCTGGGTGCCACAGAGTCGCTAAAAACTTCTGCTGGGGGTCAGATGCTCTGTTTGGCATAACCCTTCTCTCCTTGGGCCTCCCTTTCCAGAGCTGATACTTGACTTTATCACAGGAGAGGATCTAGGGCTGAGTGCAACAGGCACATCATCAGGGCAATGTGTGTGACTGGGAAGAGCACCACTTACACTCGCGAGTCAGTGTCCTGCCATTTCTGCTGTGCAGTAAATCCCTTTTCCATGGAAACAATGGTGTTGTCTTAGCTCATGTGTTTCTTCTCCAGTGCCACACCTGAATGCAGGGGTACTTTTTGTTTGGTAACTTTTGCCAGGTGAAATTTGGTACCTTTGTGAATAAATCTTTATGAAGTCATTTTGCTAAGAAAAAAACCCATTCGTGACTTATTTGAAGCATGACAGCAACTGTGCTAACAGCAGTACCGACTGAGAAGAGGGGAGATGATTCCTTTTGCTTATAGGATATTGAAATCTGGTGCTCAGGAAAGGGAATGGCTGGGAGCTATT
>NW_010325752.1:8531-11834 GCF_000700745.2 Antrostomus carolinensis | reverse complement strand
TCATTCCTTCGTCTGCTGAATGTGCCGATCTTAATTGCGATAGCTCAGAGGAGTATGCAATGCTGTAATGCTCTTGCTGTGTGTGTGTGTGGCCCTCACTGGCATGGGAGCAGCAGAGGCTGCCCTTTACCTCAGAGCTGCTGCAGTCATCAGGAGTTGATTGCCTTTCTTCTTGGGATGTCAGTATATGTTTTTAGCATGGATGCCTTCAGCAAGGGGAAAAAAAAGTATGGTTGAGGAATGCTGGTGGTAAAACTGGGAGTGAATCCTCTGAGGAGGAGAGTGAGCCTAGGCAGCGTGCTGGCCTCTGTCCTTGAGTGTCTGTAGGAAATGGGGGCCAGCCTGTCTCTGGCAGCCAGATCCCTTCCCTTGCCATATGTGTGCTGGTGAGGAAATGACAAAGGGAGAAAAGGCTTGTGTGGCCAAAGCCCACACCAGAAAATTGTCAACCCAGAAATGGGTGAGTACATAGATTCCTCATGCCAGAAATGGGAGGGGGAAGAGTAAACCAGTGCCTGAGGCTTCATGGAGGGACATCAGAGCAGTGCTGATGGCCACCAGCTGCTAAAGCTAACCAGCCTGGTGTATGTCTCATCATTTCTTGGAGTGTGTGAACGCAAACACAAATTCTGAGTGTGTTGGGGAGGAGGGTCTGATCTCAACACAGCAGCTACACCGTTTCTGCTAGAGCACGTTCCTCTGGAGGGAGCTGTGTGACACCACACACGCTTGTGGTGAGGAATGGGGTCCTTTTGCACCTCTCTTTCCCCTCCAAAGAAGGTAAATAGTGGGGAAGAGGATACTGTATATGCTGCTGGTGCCTTGTGTGCTTGGTGTCCAAGTCCTGTCTGGGCTGAAGCTCAGTGCTCTCGGGTAGTTAATTCTGAATAACCCTGATCGCAACATGAAAGTGCAGTATGTGTGGTGTCCTCGCCTCCAAAATAACTGGAGGGATCTTTCTTGCTCTGCCTTAAAGGCCACTCCAGAAAGCTCACAGGGTTCAGTGTGTGACCTTGCCCATCTTCCTGTCTTACCTTGGAGTGTTGGGTGTTTCAGAGCTGCCAAAATACAACTTGGGGGCAAGGCCAAAAGTCTGATGCATCCCAAGTGTCCCAAGTAGTGCCGTGTGTGCGGAGCACAAAGTGTTTCTTGTTCTGGTTTGGGAGTTACATGCTCTAGAGCTGCTCTGCAGTGGTTGGGTTGGAGGGGGAGGTAGGAGGGAAGCAGAAGGAGGTTCTGTTTGGGCTGGTGTGCCATGCCAAGGGGACTGTGACTCAAAGCTGGAGGACTTGGTCTGTGTTGTACAGCAGCTTTCCCTTCTCTCCAAGACATAGTACCTTGCAGAGTGATTGTGGGAAGCAGGTGACTTGCGCTTGCTCCCACCCCAGGAGCTTGCTCTGGAGCTGGAATGGCTGCTGTAAAGGAAACGTACAGTTTGTAAGTTTGTGAAACCTGCTGAAGTGCGGAATGCAAACTGTGGGTTGGGTTGGGTTGTCTTCTGCAGCCTGTAGACAGCCTGGCATGGTAGTTGGGACAGCACTGGATACCTGTTTATAATCCTGCTGGGATGTTAAGAGTGACCTCAATAGCACTTCAGTGTTTGTTGTTTTGCTGCCAGGTGATTTAGAAGAATCTCTCTTTTAGTCTGTTTCCCTGACCCTAATTACTTCTGAGCCTTTCTCAAGCTGAAATCTCCAATGGCCTCTGCCATGCTCTGAAGATTGCCAGTTTGTGCTGGAAACAAATGTTTATGTTTTTATGTTTGAAAACCTGAGAACAGAGCTGCGGAACTATTAAATCCTATCTGGAGTTAACCATCAGGATTGTTCACTGTGCTATTGATTTCTCCATTTAATTGATTAACCTTTATTTCATAATGTAAATTACTGACTCAGCCCTAGCCTGCTGCCTTTGTTATGCACAGGGTGTGCAGTCGGGATCAAGGATTTGAGCTCCCACACACAAGTTAGTGCATTAAGTGTTTGCTGGACACATCACGGTTCATACCAGGTTGTGGCTTAAAACTTCTCTTGTTTACTGCTTTCCCTTGTTTTCAAGGTGGAATTGAGCATTTTTGTTGTTTTTCCTCCCCAGCTGCTCACAAACAAGCTCCAGCTGTTCAGGAGGAAGCTGCTTCCAAATATAAGGTACCTGCAGTGGCTTCACTAGCATGTTGATTTTTGCTCCAAAAAGGAAAAGCAGAGGCCAGCAGCTCCCTGTGTGCTCCCTCTTCCACAGCCTGCACACGCACTTTTCATGCTTGGCTCTGCAGCGAGGCCACCTCGGGCACCTGCCTGTTACTCGTGCTTGTGCCCGAGGGCTTGGATGGGGAGATGCAAGGCTTTGACGTGGGCTGCCACAGTGGGGTTTCCATGCATGGTGGCTTTTGCTGGCTAGACTGCGATTCCGCACACATGCGTGCACAGGAATATAATTGGGATTACAGGGGATCAACACCAGACCCTGAGCCAAAAAGGTCAGACGCTTGGGGGGAAAAATAGGAGCATGGTGCAAAGGAGGCGTAGCTGCAGCACGTGCATGAGCTGTGTGATAGTGCATGAGCACTGTCTTCATTGCTCTTAAGTAGCACATCAAGCTCAAGGCTGTACCCAGTACCGTCCCAGTGCTGCTTGCAGCATTATATTCCAGAAATGAAGTGGCAAAAGAAGTTACTGGGAGAGTGACAAGGACTTTTGCGGACCAATGGAGCTGAATAACTGGGGTTATCTGGGAAAGGGAAAGACTTGAAGGTTTGAAGAGTGGAGTGCAAAATGCCTTCAATGGGTAAAAAAAAAAAAAAGAAAAAAGAAAAAAAGAGTAAAATTAAACTTCTTTTTTTAAATGCTCACCAGGAGCGGGAAGAGAAGGACGTGGAATTGTAGCAGGAGCAGCAGGGGGTGGATGTTAAGCAGGTTTCATTAGCAATAGCGAGGCTCAGGCAGGTAAAGAAAGGCCTGGTGAGCCAAACCTCTCTGGGGAGTGCTGTGGGTAGGGATGGCCTCCCGTTGGAGCTGTGCTGGGGCGACAGTGACATGTGGCTCTGTCCGCGCTCGCAGACGCGTCCCCTGCTTTGGCACGTGTTGAGGGTTCAAGTTAACCAACTCCTGGGGTGATGCCCGCGGGGGAGCGCTGGGGCAGACCCTTGGCGGGCGGTGAGGGAATCGAGGAAGGGCAGGGAAGAGGCCGAGGAAGGACGGCGCAAGGCGGAAGGATGAGCCGCTGCCCCCTCCCCCAGCCCCGAGGCGAGGCCGGGTCGATCGCCCGCCCGGTGGCACCGACACGTGGGTGCCCGCACCAGTGAGT
>NW_010325752.1:8003-8390 GCF_000700745.2 Antrostomus carolinensis | reverse complement strand
GGGTGCGGGGAGCCATAGGGAAGCCGAGGTACTGGGGATACTGGGAGGCACGGGCATGGCTGGCTGCATGCATGCCAGAGGCCCTGGGGATCACAGCATTACCCTGGTAGGGCCCAAGAGATGTGGGGAGCAATGATTTGCCCATCAGGCAGTGGGGTGCCAGGGGCTCCAGTCACGGGTGGCACTTCATGGGCAGGGGTGGGTAGCAATGTTGGGGTGTTTTGTGCTGCATCCCTGGCAGGTGAGTGCTTAGGCTCCTGTCTGGCATTTTGTATGAACAAGTCAAGAAAACGTGCTCCAGTGTGAGGAGGGAGGCTGCAAGGTTGGCACTAGTGCAACTTGCTGTATTGCAAATGAGTGCACTGACAAGCAAAAATTATGGCTTTG
>NW_010325752.1:7119-7992 GCF_000700745.2 Antrostomus carolinensis | reverse complement strand
TTGGCCCTGGGTGTTTTGGGGAGCAGCCATTGCCTTGATCAGCTGCTCTGACTCCAGTGTCCATGTTTAGGGGTAGCAGTAGCATGTTCACAGCAGGGATGCTCTACTCATCCCACACTGATTTCCTGTCCTTCTGTTAGTGCTTCCTCAGGACAAGTTAAGCTGAGCCCTCACAGCACAGATCACATCCTCAAAGTCAAGGACTTACTCTGAAACCCTGTGGGACAGAGGAGGTGATGGTGGGCGGGATGCTTGCAGAAAGCCGGGACAGAATTGTGGAGCCCAGCTGTTGTGCCAGCAGTGCTTGTTGCCCTTCACAGTTTTGCAATTGACTGTCCTACAGATCTCAGGAATTTTAGTGGGATCAACAAGTTTAGGAAGAGTCTCAGTGGGTTTCCAAATTGGGAAAGAATAAATGTTTCCTTTTTGTGCCTTTTAAGACAGCTTGAAGGAATAAAACTTCCATCAAACAAAACAGCAGGACGTGAGCATCATTCCCTCTGTTCGCAGAGACTCCCAAACTGGGGGGTGTCAGCAGTCATTTGAAAGTGCAGTGCAGTGCCCTCTTCTAAAAGAGGTCCCTGCTGGAGCATACCCTTTTATTAGAAAGAATAAATGTTTCCTTTTTGTGCCTTTTAAGACAGCTTGAAGGAATAAAACTTCCATCAAACAAAACAGCAGGACGTGAGCATCATTCCCTCTGTTCGCAGAGACTCCCAAACTGGGGGGTGTCAGCAGTCATTTGAAAGTGCAGTGCAGTGCCCTCTTCTAAAAGAGGTCCCTGCTGGAGCATACCCTTTTATTATCTATAATTATATGGATCATACCGATCACCATGCACCTGGATGCCCTTTGATTTTAGTATTGCCAGCT
>NW_010325752.1:3777-7078 GCF_000700745.2 Antrostomus carolinensis | reverse complement strand
GAGCCTGAGGCTGTGGGACCCTAAGCTCTGTTCTTCTGCTGCTGTTCCTTCCTCCTTGTCCTCCTGGCTGCCTCCTGCCAGCAGCCCATCAGCCAAAGATCTTCAACCCTGCTATGGACAATGTCTGGTTCTGTAGATGACGTACCCTGCATGAACTTTGAAGCCAACATATTTGCAAAGAGCCTGTGCCAGCACTGTTTCCGAGCCGCCGAGGCTCACCAGCACACTATCCAGGTGAGCTCCTCCATCCCACCTGGAGGCTATGAAAACTTCATGAAGGGCCTCTTTGTTCCACCTGGGGACTTCGTGTGCCTTTGAAGAGATGGAAATCCCCAAGACAAAGGCTCAGCCGGGCTTTCTAGATGTTGTTGTGGGAAAGCTGCATGGCGAGAGAGTCTTCCTAGGCATGGGAATCCATCATTTAGCCATGCCCAGGCTAGAGCTGGAAGCCACCTTACCAGGGAAGGGCTGGACACTGGGTATGAGGGGCTTGATAAGATCCTGGAAGGGAAAGCAGAGGTGTTGCAGATGCAAAGCTACAAGGAGGGAAAGGGACTGACAGAGCAGGGACCCACCCTGGATTAATCTCTGCTTAATGCCTGCTGGCATTTACAGCCTGCCTCACCTAAAATATGGTCCTGGTAGATGTTCCTGTGGTTCCCAGCTGTCTGCTCAGGGCTGGGGCTGAGTCCTGTCCCAGGGGCAGCTGCAGCAAGCTGTTCCTGGAGGGGAAGGCAGGAGGGAGATAAATCTCATGGGACTTTGGCCTCTGGATACCTTGATCCAACATGGTCCTTCAGCACAGGGCTGGCCGCACAAGCCGCTTGGCTGCCTCCAACCAGGCGACAGCCGGTTTCATGTTCACAGATGGTTTCGTGTTGTTTGCTTGTCCTCTAGGAGCAACTGGCCTAGGATGATGAAATAGTAATGAGCTTCCCTCTCTCTTTCTCACACTATCCCTCTCTCCCCTTGGCCCCCAGCCCTCTAAGGTTACCTCAGCCCTTCGCCCTTGATATGCTCAGAGCTGTTGCCTCTGAGCGAATCGCGGCGCGGGCGAGACACTGGAGGGAAGGCAACACTGACAGCCGGCTCCCTGGAGCCTCCCCCCCTGCTGCTCATAAGCCCTGCAGGTAACAGGGCTGGGGAGGATGCTGAGATGCCTGCAAGCCCTGACAGAGAGAGGCTGGGGCTGCAGCCTTACCTGCAAAAATTGCCCTCCCTCTTGGCTCCGTTGCTTCTCCCTGGGCTGTCCGAGTGGCAAGGGAGAGCAGCTGCCAGCAGCACCAGTGCCGACACTGGGGGAGATTTCCCTGAGCCCTCATCCACAGGCACTGTCTCTGGGATACCTGCAGCATTCAGTATCGAATAGGAGTATGCTAGTTCTCTCTGAAGTGGGAGAACAATCTCAACGGTGGGCTGGGTGAGGCATCAGGAGCCCCAGAGACCAGGCTGCTCTCAGAGGAGGCAGAAGAAGCAGGCGTTTCTGAAGGGCAGCCTTCCCCCTCATCATCGACATGCTGATGGCACCACTGCATCCCCTTCTTCCTCACAGGAGCATGCCACGGAGGTCACAGGGCACGATGATGGCAGCGACGCAGACCCAGGCGGGCCCTGGGACGCCCTCCGTATTTTAGCCCCACAGTGTGAGGTATATGTGTGCGTGGGCCCGGTGGAGGGGACGGAGCGGTGAGTACCAGTGGGGAGCTGCGCTGCTCCAGCGAGGCCCCTCGGTGGGAAGAATGGAGGAGGGGGAGTGGGAAGCCAAGCAGGGGGAAATCAGATGCCTTCTCCCTGATATTCTGCACACTGGTGCCTGGGAAAAAGGGCTGAGCACTTTCCATGCCATGCCCTCTAACCAGATTCCTCCTGGCTGTCTTCCTCCTCACTGTTTCTAGAGCAAGCTGGGGGGCCCAGGACAGGCTCTGCCAGCCTCTGCCCATCCAGCGAAGAGAGAGATGGTGTGACTTGGGCTGCTGGCCACCCCTGAGCTCTGCAGGCTGTGCTGACCACCAGCTGTTCTCTCTTCCTGCCCCACAGCTGGCACGAGAGCAGGGAATATCCCTTGCTCAGCTCCAGAGCTGAGGGTGAGCACAGGGAAACCAGCACTGACCCCAGCACCTGTGCTGAAGCCAACTCCGTGCTTGCCAGGGTGAGATGGGGTTCTTTTGTGGTTTGGGTTATTTATGTCACCCCAGCCCCCTCGGCCCTTCAATTTGACTTCTGCTGGGCACATTGCGAAGGCCCTGAGATGCAAGTGGGAATCAGCTGAGACCCTCAGCCTCCACAGAGGAGGCTCTCCCCTTAAAGAGCACGAGAGTCGCTCTTGGATTCCCCCATGTGGACTTTCCTACGTTGTTTCTTGCCATGCCCATTGATATTTGGCTGGGATCGTCTTACGCTCATCCAGCTCTTCTCCTGGCTCCTTTTTACCAGCAGCTTTTGGCTGGATGGGCTGTAACTTCTCATATATGCTCTTACCTCCTTCCAGCCCACAAAAGCGACCGGTCCCCATTGCAGAGATATGCTCTATCTTGTCTCCCAGGACGGGGAAATGACCCGGTTGTGGGACCACGCGTTGGGATTGGGCAAACGGGACATGATGAGCTACGCGGGCCACAAGGAGGAGATGCGGCCACGAGCCCTGCAGGTAGACAGACCCAGGTGGGCTCAGCCTGTTCCCTCTGGATCCTGGTTGAGAACTGAGGCCCAGGGCTTTAGGAAGGAAATCTGCCCACTGAAAGCAGGTACACTTGGTTTGCTCCCGTGTGAGATCCTAGTCCTGGTTTGCTTTCCACCTGGGGATCTCTGAAGTTCACAGCAGATCTCTATTTAGATTTAGCATCTCTTTACCCAGTTCTGGTCCCAGGAGGTGTTCAACACCTCTGTGGGCAGCACATGAAGGGATGAGGCCCAGAGCCCATGAGATGGCCTCTCTATGTGTGCTGACCATGAACTGTGGGTCTCCCATGTGTTCTTTGTCCACATGGTTTGGCATGCCCTTGGCTCAGGGTGCTGTGTCCCATCACTCCCACCCTGCCTGGAGGCAGTCTGAGTTTTATCTCTGCCCTCCTGAACCATTTGTAGCTCTCCTCCAAAGACTTGCTTTGCCATGAACATGGTGGCACCCCAGGTTGCTTGTGCCTCCCCCAGTAATGATCTTCTCCCCATCTCAGAGCGCTGTCCCACCAGCCAGAAGCCTGAGGAGAGCTGGCCGAAGCGCTGCGTAGAGAGTGGCTATTTCTCCCTCGAGCACCGGAAAACTGACCCTCCCTGGGCATCCACTCCGCCACGTGCCCCTGCC
>NW_010325752.1:3187-3630 GCF_000700745.2 Antrostomus carolinensis | reverse complement strand
CTGCCCAGGCCCAGTGGCCTCGGCCAGCGAGATGCTGTTGACCGCTGTGGCTCCCGCACGCTCAGCCCCGGCCGGGTGGAGGTGGAGAGGATATTTGGCTGCGAGCGCAGGTGAGAAGCAACAGGTCTCCACAGTGGTCAGAGGTGAGGGATCGCCCCCCTGTACTGTCAAGTGGCCTCCACCTCTGAATCACCATGCCTCAGGGAGAGAGCAGGGCTAGATGGCAAAGCTCAGCTTTCAGCTGTGCTTAAATTTCCCTTACAGCAAGGGTTAGGTTTAGGCTCAGCGCCTCCTGGCCTGGGGAGCTCCCCCACCACAGCATGCAGGCAGTGGGGGCCATCAGGAAGGGGGAGCGAAGCTGTGCCGCTGGAAGTGGAGGGAGTAGCCCACCCTCCTCATCCTCCCAGCTGCCTCCTGAAAGCCACAGAAAGGGGGAAGGAGAG
>NW_010325752.1:2065-2947 GCF_000700745.2 Antrostomus carolinensis | reverse complement strand
ATAAACGGGGAACAGGGAAGTATCCTGGGGCAGGTGGGTAGGATGTGAAGGAGCAGATGGAGGGAAGCTTAGGAATAGTGTGAAGAAGACACAAGTGAGGCAGCAGAACTTGGAAGCTGGGGTGGTTGAAGTGATGGGGACAGGGCAAGGTAGAAGCTATGGTGCAGGTGGTGCCTGGGGTTGGTGAAGGTCTGTGGGGTCGGGGTCCATGGGGGCTCTGCCTCCAAGCTGAGCCTGGCAGCAGCTGGACACACTGTGTGTGCCTGCAGGAAATCAGAGACCCTGGAGGCCTTCCAGGCTCTGGAGGAAGGCCGCGTGGACCGGCTCGATGGCAAGACTCCGGTGCCACTCAGCAAAGGCCGCCTAGTTCGGAGGCAGTCCAGCCCCAGCCTGCCCAGGGAGGTGAGGCTTGTCTGCGTGGTGGGACCCCATGCCAACTCCCCAAACTGGGTTGCTTTTCCCTACCACATTTTCCTCTATTTCTGCCACGTGCTTCTCTCTTCTATTCCCCTGCTCCCCCTTCCCCATATTCCCAGCCCTCCCCTCGCCACAGACCAGGACTCTGCTTTTAAATGGCAGCAGCCCCTTCACCCTTTGGCTTCAATACAGGCTGGCTCTGTGCAAGGGGATGCAATTGCTGTCTGGGGAATTATTTAACCAAACCATCTCCCAGCCTTAATCCCATCTTGTTCCTGCTCACTGGCATTTTTTTTCTTTTTAAGAGGACTCCTTCCTCTCTTTGCTCTGTGTCTCTAGGGCCAGCGGCTCTCCTGGCACTTTGAGCAGCGTAGCAGAGACCCCAAGGAGCCCCTGCGCTCCTCTAGCCTGGCTCGGCACCCCGAGAAGGCCAGCAGGAACCAGGGGGATCCCCTGCACCCCGCC
>NW_010325752.1:0-1996 GCF_000700745.2 Antrostomus carolinensis | reverse complement strand
GGCAGGGGAGGAGACCACGAGCCCTTCCTGGCGCTCGGAAAAAAGCTGGAGGAGTCGAGGGGAGCCCAGCCACCCCCTGAACTCAGAGCGGGGCCGAGCTGCCTGGCAGGCAGGGGGCACAGGGCAAGCCCTGGAGAGGAAGAGCCGAGGGGACTCCCTGCACCCCATGGGCCTTGGGAAGGGCTCAGGTAACAGTGGGCTGAGCCGGGCAGGGCCACAGCCACGGTCCCTCAGTCCTGGGAGGTGTATGGAGAGCACATGGAGAAGCCAAAAGGAGATCTCCCCTCCCGGCCCAGTGCGGAGGGTAGAGAGGCAGCAGCTGAAGCCGGGGGACCCACTGCACCTTAGGGGTCCTGGGAAGCCACCTGAATGCGGCTGGAAGAGCCTCCAGGAAAAGCTGCCCCCCTCCCATCCTGGGAAGGGTGCTGGCAGTGACTGGAAAGGCCGAGGTAAACCCCTGCGCCCCATGAGCCCAACACGACCACTGGAGCAGGACTGGAGAGGTCGGGGGGATGCCCACCAAGCGCAGGCATGGGAGAAGGACTGGAAGCGCCAAGAGAAGCCCGTGTGCCATGCGGACTTGATGCACCAGCTGCAAAGGGACTGGAAAAGCCCAGCTAGATGTCGAGACGTAGGACTACGGCCAGATGACAGCTGGAAAAGGCCTGAGAGTCCAGCACAGCAGCTGGAGGATGACTGGAAGGGTCCTGAGCACAGAGACACAAACAACCCAGAGAAGCCATTAGAAAGTGACTGGGGGAACAAGAAGCTTCTCATCTACCATGTGAGTAGAACAGGAGCGAGAGGTGGTGGGGACTCTGCCAGGCATAAAACTGTCAAGCACAGAGTGAGTGGGTCCCCTGGGTTGCAGTTCTGCACACCCTGGCTTCCCTAGATCCTCTGCTTCTCCAGGGGAGCTGCATTGCCTACCTGGCACTGGGAGGAGGGAGGATCAGGGAAACTGAGGCAAGGACTAACCTCCCATGGCTTCATGTCCTGCTTTCTCCCCCTGCAGCCCCAGCTGGGAGGAGGTGCCTTCCCACTGCAAAGCCACGCCAGCTCCTCGGGAAGCCCACAGCCACATTCAAGTGCCAGTGAGAAGCGCAACAAGGTAGGGGCCAGCCCCTGGGAATGGGGAGGAAGGGCAGCTGCCCTTCCCTGGAGGTCACTGCGGGCAGCACCTTGGGTCTTCAGCACTTGATCTAAGCAGGCTCAGTGTGGTGCTGCCTTTCTATGACCTCCTGGGCACCACACTTACTAACACCCCACTTCCCTTTGTCCTTTGCCCACTTCTCAGACGGAGAGACTGAGGCACAGAGCCAGTAGACCTGGGACTATCAGTGTGGCTGCTTTCCTTCCCTTTAGTATTGCCCTTTCCTATGATGGCACCAAGGGTTTTATGGGGATGAAGTGGGCTTTAGTGGCATGAAAGAAGATACGGTGAATTGTTTTGGCACTCCTGGGATACCGAAAATGGTACATGATTGGCATTGGAGGGCTGCAGAAAGTGGGAGCTGGCAGCTGCGCCCGAGTCCCTGCCTCTGTCCCCCTCCATGTGCGTCACTTGTCTTGGCCAGGTTGTCCCTGGCTACGGCCTGGCTTTGTGCTTTATACAAGGACAAACTGCAGCCAGGCAGGAGGTTCCCAAAGGCATCTGAAACTCGAAACGGGTGACATCCCTTCCCTCGCTTCCCTGCCACAGGCCAGAGAGAAGCTCAAAGTCCTGAGCAACTCTGGCACAACTGGGGCTGGTTCACCCCACCTATTCCAGGTTTCTTCAGCGCTGAGCTCTGGAGCAGGCACCTTTGCTTTGCCTTGCCATGAGAAGTGTTGTCTTGGTGTAATTTCACAGCAGAGCCTGGCATTTTGTGATGCACAGCCCCCTGCCCCTTTTTTCTCTGGGGCCCTCTAGCAATTCCCTTTCCCGGTGCCACCGGAGGTCCCCATGGACCTGCTACCACCTCTGCCAAGACTGTAAATCGCTGCTTTAGGGGTT
>NW_010325751.1:0-203 GCF_000700745.2 Antrostomus carolinensis | reverse complement strand
GGATGAAGCCAAATCTCTGACCCCAAATTTGCAGAAATCACCCCAAAATGAGCAGCGGCCGACGCTCCGTCCGTGGTGACCTCAGTGACACGGGGAAGCGGGAACCCAAAACCCAACAATTCCCTTCTCAGCTGCTAAAATCTGTGTCAAAAATAGGACATTTTGGTGAATTTCTTTAAATTTCCTTTTTTTAGGGGTTTTTT
>NW_010325750.1:9940-13675 GCF_000700745.2 Antrostomus carolinensis | reverse complement strand
GGGTCCAGCCCCAGGATGGGGTCAGGACCCCAAATCAGCCCCGAACCAGCGCAAGGACCCGGGATGCTCACCCAGGGTCTGGCTGCCACCGTGTCACCCCAACTCACTGCTGGGGTGGGTTTGGGGGGGAGCCCCAAAGCACCCATCAGCCTCTGAACAGCACCTCTGGGTGCTTGGGGGGCTGCACCCCACACTGGGGAGGGGGGAAGGCACAGGGCTGTGTGGGAGGGTCTTTCCAGATCAGGTGTGTGGAGGTATGGTGGCCCCAAACTGGTGCTGAGGTTGGACCAGATGCTGTCTAATGTCCTGGGAGAAGTTTAGGGAGAACTGGCCACCCCCCAAAACTTCCCCTCTGGTCTGGGTAGCGCAGAGGCAATGGGTCTGGGGGCTCGATCTGACTGATGGAGCTGAACCAGTCAAGCCCTCCAGAGACCCCCAGTCTGGACTGGGCACCTCCCAGGCTCATCCTGCCCAAGTCCCTCCCCAGGAGCGGGGCTGGTTTATCCGAGTGCTCCAGGGACCTGGACCAGCTGCAACCTCTGATTTGGAGTGAGGGGACTCTCACTAACCCACTCTGCACCTCTCCTCATCCCTCCTCCCTCCTCTGATGAGACTTGGGGCTGGAGTTGTCCCCTTCTGCTCTACTCTGCCTTGGTGAGAGATGTCCCAACACCTGGATCTGCCCATTGGACCCTCAACCTTCTCTTCCATCAGAACCTGCACATCCCAAGACAGGGATGGGAACAGCTGTGGGACCATCACAAACCCAGTGCTGGTCTCCTCCATCAGCTGGTGGCTCATGGGCTTCCCCCTCACCACCTTGGCCAAGTGGCCAGCACAGGGCTGGGGAGGGGGATGAAGCATCCAAGGGCTGGTTGGGGACCAGGGCAATGTTTCACCTCCAGGCACTGGGCTGTGCCAGCAGCAGGGTGAGAGGAGCTTATTTGGATTTGAACGATCTGTTTGCTCTGCAGAGAGAAAAATAAACGGAGGATGTCGGGCTCGAGTAAACACTGTGCTATTTATGGGATCTCACAGCCCATCTTCTCACACGTCCTCCACCGTGGGGAGGAAGCTCTTACCCCGCTATAGGGCTGAAGCCCTAAAGCCAGAGGCAATGTGTGGGGTGGGGGTGCTCAGGACAGGTACCAGGTGTGGAAAGGGCATCCCCAGAGAACTCCAAAACCCCTCACCCAGCAGCTTCCCTGTGCAAATGTCGTTGCAATCAGTGTCTGGCTGGGAGCAGAGCAGGAAAGCTGGCAGGTTCATCACGGCGGTGCAATGCGGAAGCAAAACGCAGGCAGGTCCTGGCCTAATTGTATGCAAATGTCCCAAACACAGCGATTAAAAAACCACTCCTTTTCCTCAGTGCATTCACACTTTGTTCTCCCTCCCTGGATTTCTACTTAATTTTATCAGCACCCCTAAAAAAACCCCCATGTTATGCCAAAAATGAGCTGCCTGGCTGGGAGGTTTCCATGGGGGGTAGGAGATCTCCCACCAGCCCAAGGAAACTGTCCCAGTGCTTCAGTAAAAGGCTGAACAAGCAAATGTGGTTGCTGATTGTTGCAGATGGTTGTGCAGATCCTGTTCCTGATGGATACCACAACATCTACTCATCCTCCTGGACACCAGGATAGGGCTTGTGCTGGGGGAGTGTTGGAGATTCCTTAAAACCCCATGAAAGGTACCCTTCTGGTGGACATCAGGCACTCAGAAGGTTATTTGGATCTTCCAGGCTCTTCCTGAGGTCTGTAAGGAGAAAGTGGTCCGAGATCTGCAATGGGTTGTGATGATCCCAAGGAAATTTTGGATGATGCTGCTACAGGAAAACACCCACTGCAATTCCCAGCACAGCGGGAGTGATGGGATGAAGGAGAGTGAAGGGGACATGATGTGGCTTCAATATTCCTGCACCACCTTTTCCACCTCACCACCTCCTTTGGATTGGGGACAGGAGCAAACCTTGGCCATGGCAGGAGGGAACAGTTGGTGTCCGGCTCCGTGCCAGCGTGATGCACCCGAGGGTTTGGCATGTCGGGGCTGGCTGAGCCAACCTGCCCCGCTGACGAGAACAAACCCCAACTGAACACCCCCAGGGCTCGACAGTGGCCAAGAAATGCTTTTCCAAGGAGACACGTCAGGGCGTGGGCTGCTCATTTCCACCCATCTTTCTTCAGCCTTTCTTGGGTGTTTGAACTTTCCCTTCCTGCCTCAGTTTACCTACATGAAGATCAGCTCCATGCTGCCATCCTGGATGCTCAGAGCAGGAGAGGTTCAGGGTTTCTCCACCTCTTCCATCACCGGGACCACCCTACAGCTCTTCTGGTCATGGAAAGTGGCCTCTTAATTAGGAAAGTTAATTAGGAGCGTAGCTGGTGCCAGCAGCACAGCTGTGTGCTTGGAGGGCTGGTGTCTCCATGAGATATTAATTAGGATGAGTGACTTCCTGAATGCCACGGTCCAGTGGGTCTGGACAAGATGGCACAGGGTGAAAAGGGAAGGAGAAAACTAAGGGAAAAGCCAGAGCTTTTCCAAGGATGTCCCCACTGCACTGAGATGCTGTGGAGTGATGTTAACCCCAGAGCACCAGCTCTGGGGCCACCGGTCCCTGTGTGCTGGGTGACACAGAGCCCCGGTGGGACTTCCCTCAGGATCCAGGGCAGCTCCATGACTTGTGTCCGGTTTCTCTCCCGTTTAATGGGATCCGTGGTCCTTGGGAAGCCGTTTGGGGGGCACAAGCACGGTGCTTTGCAGGGTGATGCATCCCCGTCTGGGCTTTGCAGCAGATGCTCAGCAGCAATGACACAGCGTAGGAAAAATTCCTGGGAGATAATTTAAACCAGGACATCCTGGAGAGTGGCCAGAGGAACCTCTGCTTCCCCATGGACTGACCACCAAGCGCATCTTGGAGCAGTTTTAACGGGGATTGGCAGCACTGCCTGTGCCCCAAGGGGGAAACTGAGTCATGGGTGGTGGTTGTGGTCACCTACCAAACGGGTGCCAGCATGAGGATGTGACCTCTGCCCCAGGTAGATGCCACGTTCATGAGGATGGTGGCTCCCACGCAGTGGCCAAAGGGGCCAGACCCCGCTAGATGCCAACCAGGTGTTGCCCGCAGGCAGCTGGGCGGCAGCCAAGCCGGGTGCCTTGGCACAGCAGGATGCTAATGGGCTTTTGCGCTTCCCTGGCAGGGAGGAATTGCTGAGACATCACTCCATGGAAGAGAAAACATGCCCCAAACCTGGCGAGCTCTCCACCAGCGCCGTTCCTGGCACGGCAGCGGGGTAGAGCAGAGGTCTGCCCCACTCCCTGACTCTGCAGCGCGCCCGGGACCGCAGCGGGGTGCTGCCATCTGGCCCCACACCCCAATCCAGACCCTTTGCCTCTTCACTGCTGGATCTTCCTCGCCACACGCTGAGTTTATTTTAATCCCCAGGGAGCCCCAGGAGCGTTATCAGCCAGGCTGCTGGCCAAGAGCTATTCCTGCCCCACTCCTCCAGCCCCACGCTTCCAGTCGGCTGGGTGGCACAGGAGGGGGTTAACCCTTTCCATTGCTGCAAATCCATTTAGAGGATGGTTAAACCCCTTTGCCCCCACTCCATGGCCACCCCTTAAACAAACCCAGCGCTTGTTTGACCTCCCTTTTTTATCAGAAGTGCCCATGGAATGGCAGGATGGTGCTTGTCACCTCCAGCCCCGCGGGCACCCAGCCCTGCCCATGGGGGGGGGGGG
>NW_010325750.1:8923-9845 GCF_000700745.2 Antrostomus carolinensis | reverse complement strand
AAAGTTAAAAAAAAAGGGGGGGGGTGGGGAGAAAAATGTAAAAGGAAAAATGTAAAAGGAAAAAAGTGGTTTCTGGGAATCCTGGTTTGCTACGAGCACTGAATGAGGGGAACTTCTTCCCTTGATGGAGCTCCAAGATGTTCTAATCATTTTCTGATTGATCTTTGGGGAGATACTGGGGAGGGGATGAAGAGCTGAGTGAGTACAGTGCCTGGAAGACCCCCAGGCCAGTCCCAGACCTGGGGACACAGGCTCTTACCCCTCCCTGTACTCCATAGGGGTGGAGGAAGATGAGGATTTGGGATGAAGGAGAAAGCAGGGGATGAAGAAGGAGAACATGAAGGAGTGACAGAGACAGAGGGAAGCGGCTGAGGAGGACAAGACTGGGCTGGTCCGGTGCTTCCAGGGGGAGGATGGAGAGGTGTCCCCTCACACGGGTGTTAAAGGAAAGCCACGTCCCCATGGGTGCTGCTCCTAAAGTTTGTATTTCTCACTTTAGAACCAAGTCCCATATTTCTATTTTAAAATTCTCCTCTTTTAGCTTCCAGCTGTCCCTCACTGCCTCGTTCTCAGCTGCCTGGGCAGCCCTGGATTTTGGGAACAGGGATTTTTTTTCCCCACTCAGGCACTTCCAGACCGTAACCACATCACCACCCTCCAACACAAAAGCTTTTCTTCCACCCCACTCCTGCAGCCTCCAAGACCTGTGCTCAGCTCCTGCCCAAATTATTTCCTTCCAACTGATCTAAGCTGAAATGTTTTATTTCCAGGAATTAAATTTCTGTCCAGAAATTAAGTCAGGACAGAAATTCACTGGGCTGGTCCTTTATATAGGAAATATAGAAAGGAAATATGTAGGAAAAGCTGTTTAAATCCTTCCCATGTGCCTAAAACTACAGATTCCTATTGAAGATGTGGAAAA
>NW_010325750.1:4903-8891 GCF_000700745.2 Antrostomus carolinensis | reverse complement strand
GTTCCCCTTCTCCTTTTCCAGCTGGAATCTTTCCCCCCCTGCCCCCAGAGCAGCACAAACATCACTCCAACCATCTGAGCACCAGCAAAAACAGCCTCCCATCCCTGGGCCCTGGGGGATGGCTTCTCCAGGACGGTGACACTGCAGAGGGACATGTGACATTTTGCATTGCACAGAGCAACCCTGAGATGGTCCGCGACGACGTTCCCACAGCTGGCTGCCTTCCTTGGGGACACACCACCAGAAGTCCCCTGCCACGAGCTCGGAGTGTAGGAGCTTTGATGGACACAGAAGCTGCTTCTCCTGCCTTTCCTCCCCTTGCTCCCATGGGTGGGGACGATTTAGGGTGTAGGGCCCATCTTGGAGCTCTCTCAGTCTCATGGTGGGAAGCCCCCAGATGAATTTGTGCCCTGGGAGGAGGTGACGTGGGGCAGGGATGCCCCATGGACCTGCTGCCACTGTGGGATGCTGTGTAGGTCTGAGACTCGGAGGTGATGGAGAAGTGGGGACTCATTAGTGGAGGTTCAGTGCCGCAGGTCAACTGTCTGGCTGCAGCTTTTGGGGTGCTGATTGCTCCCAGATGCTCTCCTGGCTCTGAGGGGGCAGAGAAGGGGTGAGGGAGGATGCAGATATCATCTTGCTGGGAAAGACTGAGAGGGGGGAAGCTGGAGAAGCTGGGGCAGAACTGTTCCCAAGGACGTGCAGCAATAGGACGAGGGGTGATGGTTTGAAACTAGAAAAGGGTCGATTTAGGTTCGATATCAGGAAAAAGTTCTTCAAGATGAGGGTGGTGGATCATTGGAACAGGTTGCCCAGAGAGGCAGTGAAGACCCCATCCCTGGAGATATTCAAGGTCAGGCTTGATGGGGCTCTGAGCAACCTGCTCTGGTAAAGATGTCCCTGTCACTGCAGGGGGGTTGGACTAGATGACTTTTGAGGGTCCCTTCCAACCCAACACATTCGATGATTCTGTGATTCTATGAGGGATGGACCAGGAGAGCATTGGGCTGAAGGGCAGAGACCTCAGACAGGGGTTGTGAAGGCAGCCAGGGCAGTAACCCCCAAATACCTCTCCTCTTCCTCAGGAGAAGCCCTTTCCCACAAAAAGCCCTGGCCATAGCACTGTTTGCCATCTGAGTTGTCTCCTTCATCCAAGGTGGAGATGTGGGGCTGGAGCAGGGGAAGGAAGCCCCCCTCGTGTCCCCATCCCTTGTGTTTTCCTGTGGGGACAAAAGAGGATGAAACCCTGGCTCATGCCTGCTCAGCCTTCCCAAAATATGGCAGGGGCCAGGAGCTGGGACGCTGCATCTCCTGTATCCCCTGGGTTTAAACAGGAGCTGGGACCCAACGCAGCCACCAAAGAGGTGCTGGGAAAGAAAAATCCAGATACAGCCCCAGCTGCACCCCAGGGTCCCCTCTTGGGGACAAAGGACCTGCCCAGCCCCAGGGCCAACTGGGGCTCCCAGTGTCAACTACACCCCCCCTCCCCCAAAAAAATGCTGTTGATGAGACAGAGACCAACGTGAATGCTGGAGGCTGAGGGGTTCGGCTCCCCCCAACTATTTCACTCCCCAAAAGCAACGAAATCCGTGGGGCCAAAGGGACTGGATGTGACACAGGCACTGAGCAAGAGCATCCTGTGAGGGACAGAGGACACAGCTCCTGCAGGAGAAATATAAAAGGGAGGAAAAACCCATCAAAGCACATTCCCATCCCTCCCGATGGGATGAAAGCTGAGCTGCTCCCCAAGAGAGACTTGAGGGTAAGTGTGGTTGCTAAAGCTGAGACCAAAAATTCCTTCCCCAGGACAATTTCACCTCCAGCCAAGCACAAAAAGGCAAAGGAAAAGGTTTCCGGGAAGTTCCCCCACTTCCCCAGAGCCTCCCCTCCCCGGATTGGGATGTTTTGGCTCAAAAGATAAACGAGGGGACTGGGAGGGGGAGCAGGAACATGAGGAAGCCAAACCCCAGGAGCTATTTTCAGTCCTTGGGCAGGAAAAGCACCTGCTGGGGTCATTACGCCGCGGGAAAAAACAAACCTCGAGATTTTCTCCCCAGGGAAGAAAGTTATGGGGAATCATCACTGGAGACGAGAGGGTCACCCCGAGGGTTTAGGGAATCGGTGCTGGGTACAAAGGGGACACCACGAGGGTTTCTAGGTCCCAATCCCACCTCTCAACCCTGGGGCAAAGGGCTGGGTCTGCACCCCACATCCTGTATAGGGAGGGGGTTGAGTTTTCTTCCTAATCCCCGCCCCCAAAAAAAGGGTTCAGAGGGATCTGAGCTGTTCTTGGGCTCTGACGCGGGGTGTGCAGCCCTAAATCTGGACTGGGCGTGCGGATAACTGGGCTGCTGGTGCCCTCTCCTGTCAGCCGTGCTGCACCAGCAGCAGCTGGGAAGGGCTGATGGTTTCTGCAGCTCTCCTGGCAAGGAGTGGGTGGCCTTGGGCCCCTCAGCCCCATGGGACCCTCGAGTGACCCGGTCAAGGAAAGGGAGGATCATCCTCGGTCACAACTTCAAGACTCCAAAAATTTGCATTTCAAGGCGTTTTTCCTCTCAGGCAGCTGGGGGTTGAGTTTGCTCAGAGGCTGAGATGGGCTGGAAGGAGCTCAACCCCCTGTGATGGGGTGTGGGCAGCACCCCAAAAATATCTACACCATTTTTGTTCCCTAAACCAAAACCCACCAACCTTCCTCACCCCTCCCAGCCCATTCTCATCCTCCTGGCTCTCATCTCCCCCAGCTGTGGTCCAGCTCCATCAGCTTGTTGGGTGCAGGATGTCCCCACAGTGGGTGGCCCTGGGGAACCCCCTGGGGTGCAGCACTGTCTGCCCACCCCCAGCTCTCGCCGCTGCGGGGTCGGGATTATCCTCCAGCCGCTTGACCGGGGCGGACAGCACATGCTGGAGAGGCCAACAGCTGAGCATGCGAGTGGGAGTTGGGGTGTTGCTGAGACACGACCCTCTCCATGGGGCTGAACACCCCAGAGAGGGGGAAAACCAGTCTGGAGGGGTGGGGGGACCGAGCGTGGGTGCTCATGGGGTGGGCTGAGCCAACAGCCTCTCCCCCACCATGGGAATTTGCAGGGTGAGGCCCTTCCGGAAGGGCTGGGTGTCCCTCCCTGAGGATGGGCTTGTCCAGCATCACTGCTGGCATGTCACGGGGAGGGTCTGCCATCCCTTGGGCATCCCACCCTGAAGCCACGAAATCCCCACAATCCTCCCTCCCTGGCTCTCTGAGTCACCATTGGGTGCCCTACATGGGGATGGTCAGCCCCTCCTCATGTCAATATTTCCTGTCCCATGGGGTGAAGGCAGAAAAATGCAGGAGTCACAGGATCCCAGAATTGCCTGGATTGGAAAAGCCCTTTAAACTTATCGAGTCCAACCATGAACCCAACACTGACCAGTCCCCGACTAACCCATGTCCCTCAGCACTGTGTCTACACGACTCTTCAATCCCTCCAGGGATGGGGACTCCATCACTGCCCTGGGCAACCCCTTCCAGTGCCTGAGAACCCTTTCAGCAAAGAAATTCTTCCTAAGAAGAGTCACCAGTTTATGTCCCAAAAGCCCCACATCAGCATCACCGACTCCATTTCCCCCTGTTCACCAGACCCTGAACCTTCAGCATCAGCTCGAGGTTGGGCCATAGGAGCTGGATGAGCCCCAGTGGGAACGTGCCACCATGGGGACAAGATAATGGTCACCCACCCAGGAGACAGGGCTCTCAGCCATCCAACTCCCTCCCAGCCCCCTCCATAGCTTCAGACATCCCATCTCAGGGCTGTCCCCTGCTGAGGGACACTGCTGTCCCCAGGTCCTGTCCCCGGGCCTTGCGCCATCCCCCTGGCCCAGACAGCTGTCCCTCTCGGGGGGTCAAATAGCCACCATATGTCATTGCTGAATCCCTCGCATTCATGGGTCTTCCTCCAAACACCCACCTGTCCTCCAGCTCACCCAGCCAGACTCTCCCACTCTGAGGAAAACA